>NC_133657.1:67814906-68083553 GCF_009905375.1 Apium graveolens
TATTGAATTAGAGTTGACATACATAACAACATAGCAGACCCACTCACAAAGCTACTTTTTGAAAGTCACTTTGATCGTCATAAATATGAGATGGGTATTAGATACCAGAGTGATTGGCTTTAGTACAAGTGGGATTTTGAAAGGAATATGTCCTAAGTCCAATCATGTATTAGGATTTAGGAATAACTTTTATGTAATCTGTTTTGATTTTATTGATATTAATAAAAGACTTGTTTTGTTTTTATTACGGGCTTTATCTATTTAAGTGTTTAAATAAGATATACCGTAGTTTAGAGTAAAGCTTTTTATGGATTATGATGAGATCATAATAGTGAGACCTAAAAGATGATAACTCTAAACTTAAATAGTTCCTGATCATAGGATTACTAACCGGTAATTAATAATCCGCAAAGATCGGTACATACTATGCTTGCTTCATTATGAAGGATGACTGTTCTCATAGACATTTGTGTGGTGACACTATAGCTAGTATGTAGGTGCTTATTATAGAATAAGTTCACTGAACATGACTCGCACAGCTAAACAACTGATGGAGTTCACTCATGTGTCAGCAGTTGTTCACATAGTGATAGTTGTACAAGTATCCTTAGACTTGAGGTCTTCATAGTCATCTTGTGTACACTGAACTATACTTTGGTTTAGTTCTTAGTCTCCAGGGACAATTATTAGGGCTCTACTGGGTATAGGAATTTGTACACGAAGATAGTGTATGATCAATAAAGGATCTACCCCTTCCAGTGAAGGAAGAGAATGTTCAAGGCTGATCCACTTATGCTAGTTCAGGAATCTCTGGCCAGAGTGAATGAAATTAGAAAGGAGTTTCTAATTTGCATAGAACTAAGCATAGTAAATGATAAGCAAGTGATTAAATTAGATAGGCTTGACACGAGATCCATGCCTTGTATTTAATCGGGACATTGTAGGGTAGAAGGAGTTTATTGTACGGTAACTATTCACTGAATAGGTTCTTGGTATTCTAAGCAGTGAATTCATATTATCCGGATAGTCGCGATATGCTGAGAACTATCCCTCACGATGTAGAATAAATGTGATTAATTAATTAATCATATTTAATAAATTAGAGAATTTATATAAATAATGATAAAATAGTTTTATTATTATTTATTTCTACTACCGGCTTAATATTGAACCTACAGGGTCACACCATAAAAAGAGAATGATTTAATGGTGGAGGAATTAATTAATAATGGCTAATAATTATTTATTTGTGAAATAAATAATTAATTGGCAAAATTAAAAATTGATTAAATGAGATTTAATTGATTATAAATTAATTAAGAAAAGTTCTTAATATTATTAATTAAGGATTTAATTTTTTGGAAATTAAATCAAGAGAGAGAATTATTTCTAAAGTGTTTAGAAAAAGGATTAATAATTAAAAGGTGTTTTAATTATTAATGAGAATATTAAATGGGATAATAATAATAATATTTATGGGAAAATTTCAGCTGAAAATTTTGCCTATAAATATACTATTATAAACCCTATTTTTATTAGAACCCCAATTTTAGAAAAACCTAATTCTCTCTACCTCCTCCTCCTCCTTAACGTCGTTTTCTTGGTAAAAACCGGTGGAGTGCTTCACGTTTGAGGAGCAGCTGCTAAGGATCTCCGATCGTTGCTTTTGGATCGCATATTAAAGGTTAGTAATCGATCCCTACGTTTTTACCACGATTTATATGCTTTTATTTGGATTTTATATGTGTAAAAGTGTTTTACCATGCCCCCGCTGCGATTAAAATCCAACAGATGGGCTACTTTCGGGTGACAAGAAATCATCCTTAGAAGAAGGATTGGTTGAAACATGGACGATGACGCTTAGTAGAGTCAGTGTCCCTTAAGCTTGACTCGATTTATTGGTTTGTTCTACATAGTGTGTGACTAATATATTCAGCCAACTTTTGTGGTATGTTGGAGAAATTTAGATGTTGTACTTGAGTAGTGATGGGAAGTTAGTTAGTTGCTGTTATATTGAGGAACCGTGCTACGGTATTTAGTTACTTTGTATTTTAGACTTCTTGAACTATTGTTGATTCTGTTACTGCTATTGTTGCTAATGATGCTAATCTAAATTTCTTTTGTAAATGGACCCCGATATTAAAGACATGGGTACTGTGATTGGGCAGCATTTTCCTGATACAGGTGCACCGTTTAAACAGTTATACCTTTTGTCAAATATTTCTGTTATTGAATAAACTCATTTATATATTTCAGGAAGATGCCACCCAAGAAAGCTACCCAGTCTAAAGGAACCAGTAGTAGTTTTATGGAGGGTCCAGCTATAAATGAAATTCTAGGCTTGTTGCGCCAGCAGCAGCAACAACAGTTACAGTAAATCCAACAGGTTCAGCAGCAGCAACTACTGTTGCAGCAGCAATAACAATGAGTGAACCAAAGTGCTAGTTTCAAATCCTCTCAGAATGTTAACCCTCCCGAGTTTAAAGGTGAACCTAATCTAGTAGCTGCTGGAGCATGGTTTAAAGAGATGGAGAAAGCTTTTAATCTTGTTCTTCCATGGGAAAGGTTTACTGAGTTATTTTTGGAAAAGTATTTTCCTGACTGTGTGAGGACCCAAATGGAAATTGAGTTTCTAGAACTGAAGCAAGGTGACAGAAGTGTAGCTGAGTATGAGGCTAAGTTCATAGAGTTGGCTAGATTTGTACCAGATTATGTGTGCTCTGAAGCTCAGAAGGCAAGGAGGTTTCAACAAGGATTGAAGCCTAAAATTCGTAGTGGAGTGGTGGCATTACAACTCAAGACGTATCCTTCCGTAGTTCAGGCCGCCTTAGTAATTGAATTTGATCAGAAGTTAGCCGCTAGAGAACGAGAAGATAAGAAGCGAAAGATTGATGATATGGAAGAAGCATCAGGTCAAGAAGGATCCAGTCAGAAGTCTCATAAAAAGGTCGGAAGGAGTAAGAATAAAGAATTTAGAGAAAAAAGTATTTCTTTAAATAGAATTAGTAACACCTCAGCCAGCCCTAATCAGGCCAATTCGGTTAAATCGCCTATATCGGAGTGTAAGCAATGCGGTAAGAGACATGGTGGAAGGTGTAAAGCAAATACTGAATGTTTTAGGTGTAGTCAGAAGGGACATTATGCGTCAGAATGTAAGGCGGAAAATCCAGGAGTCGTCTGTTATAACTGTGGCAAGGTAGGACATGTTGCCAAGAATTGTAGAAGTACTTCCCGAGATAGCATGAGAGATAGTGCATCAAAAGGTTTGACGTCCAATATAGCCAAGGCTAAGACTTGTAATGTGATTAAAAGTTTAGCTTCTCAAGACTCTGATAAGGAACCAGGGCAATAATTGATTACCGGAAGAAGCAAACGATAATATCTAAGGAAGCTAATATTGGAATAAGTATTCAAGGACATAAGCAAGAAGATAAGGCGTAACTAGTGCATATAAGGGATATTAGAGGGAAGACCTAAGATCAGACTACTGTCAGCTAAAGGTAAGCCTGAGGACATACTAAAGATTGTAATTAGAATGAGTTATGAACGCTGTAAGTTTTGGTGATAATAGGCAGAGTAACGAGTGTATCAGTTGTCTATAAGGAATTAAGGAATATGGTGTATCAGGAGTACTAGCATGTTATAATCGTATTTATTGATAACATCCTCGCCCATCTAAGGGCTAAGTAAGGCCAAGGTGAAAACCTAAATAATGTCGCGAAGGGTTGAACGGTAGCAATTGTATATCAAATCTTAAGAGTATGAAGTCCTGGTCAGGAGCCTAGCTGTTTGAGTAACTACCAACCAAGCAAGGTCCATTTAGGGACCGATGTCTTGAATAGAAGAGAAGAAATGAACATGAATATATAGAATGAGGATCGTGGTATAGGCAAAAGTTTTACCTTGGAAGAGATTGGTTAAGTTTGAATATAAGGGGCAAATAAAGTCCTAATTGTATTGAACCATTCGAGGTATAAAGAATATAGGTAAAGTTGTCTATAAGTTAGTATCACCGCCGCAGTCGCAGTATATATAAATAATATGTTATGCGTGTCAATGATAAGGCGATATGTACCTGATTTGAACTAAGTCGCTGATTGAGAGTCAAGGGGCTCTCATCTAAATTTGTTTTGTGTGGAACGATCGATTCAAATTTTAGTTCGTTAAAGAGCGAATCCCTAAGAATGAATTTATGTCTATGGTGAGTATGCCTTGAATAAATCCTTGAGTCGAAGAGTATACCTGGAAGTTAGAGTCGGGATTGCTTGACAAATATCATCACTTATTTGGTTAAGTCAGATTCTGAGGACAAAATCTTTTTAAGGGGGGAAGGATATAACGACCTGTATATTTTATTTATTATTTAAATGTATAATTATGGAATAAATAATTAAATAAAATGATTGTGTGGGTTCAGTCAGTGGGTTATTACTCTGTCACTATGTGTATGTGATTACTAGTGTATGGAATTGAATTGTGTGGTTAATTAATGAATTGTATGATTTTGTATCATTGTTAAAAATGGTGTTATTGTAGTTTTATTTCCATAAATACTTGGATTGTCTCTAAAATTATTTTTATGACTTTATAATTTCAATAATTATTTTTAGGACTTTATAAAATTGAGAAATCAATATTTCATTAATTATTTATCGTTAAATGATTTTATGAGTACGTTTAATTATAAAATTCATATTTAATTATGGAAATATTCAAAAGTTATGAAACTTATATTTTATTAAGTTCGTATTATTCTGAGAATTTTGAAATTTGTTTGGGAATTTTTTGAATTAATTTCACCCGCGCGTTGATTCGTTAGTTATTAAAAAGCGGGTATCAATTGTGTTTCAAAATTTGTTTTAAAATTTCGAAATTTATGTGTTTATTAACTTCGGGATATTTATAATATTTTAAGACTACTTTCGTGATTTTCTATAATTATTTTAAGTGCAGCTCGGTTCGTTAATTGATAAATGCGGGTATGACGTGCGATTCAAAAATGGTTTAAAAAAATTATGATATTTTTATTTTATTATTATTTTATTATTCTGAGATATTTAAAATTAGTTTGGCAATTTTTCGGGTTATTTTTACCTGCAAGTTTATTCTTTAAAAACAAATTGTGGGGCAAAACCAGGCCGCAGAAAGTTCGTATTTATCCTTATTTATACGTGTCTGTTTCTCAGAAATTATAATTGATACGTGTCAAACCTTCTGTACATTTTCTATGCTTGGAAGATTTTTTAGTATAATAATAATAATAAAAAAATATACAGAATCAATTTCTCATCTCTCTTATCCTCCTTTCACTTCACTCTGTTTCTCTCGTTTTTCCCCTTTTCTACCAGTCTCTTCCGTGTCCCCCTCCATCGACCCCTACTCCTTCTTCTTCCAATTCTTCCTTCCCTTTTTCTTTATTTACCTCCCTGAATCTCTCTCCATAGCAGGTATATATACATACATATATGTATAACTCGATTTCAATTTAAACTCAAGGTTTTGATGTTAGCAATTGAAGATTATTGTTGTTATGTGAATACTGTGTTGATTCAAGGCAGACAGGGGACTCGACCTCGATCAAACACCCACGATTTGCGGTCGATCGGAGGTCAGTCGACCGCCGACGATGAACCCGGCGAGCCGGCGGTCGTGGCTGATGCTTTTGCTTACGAATCTGTGTTGAAAGGAAATAGTTAGCGACAGTCTTTTTCGAGATTCTTGAGTTATTCGGTGAATTAACGTGTTTTGGATTTGATTTGTTTGAATGTTGGTGTATATTTGATTAGGTTTTGTGTCAGTATTTTTGTAGAATAGTTGATATAAATATTAAGGTCTAAAATTTTCAGATTTAACAAACCCGAAATTGATGTTTTATTCCGGTTTTAAATGTGTGGTTGCTAGTAAAGTATTGATTCGAGTAGTTGTTTGGTTGGATTATTGAAAATTTGTAGTGTTGGTGATTTTGGTGATTTTGTTGATGTCGATGTAATATCGACCGGTATGTTAATAATTAGAAGAGGTGTTGCCCGATTTCCGGAAGATTATTTTGGAAATTCGGAACGTATCCTTTAATTATAGGAACTATCTATCAATCCGTTTATTATTTATATATATATATATATATATATATATATATATTATTTGACAAATTTAATTCCTGATAAAAGAAACTAATTTTGGATTATTGTGAACCTGAGTCATACTTGATTAAGCGTTACTATGATAAATTTATTAATATATGTTAATTGGTTTATCTTATTATCAATTAATTAATAATAAATTTGGTTCCACCTATTTAAGTTAACTTTTTTGGAACCCAAATCTCAAACAGCTAGTCGTATGTAATTCAGTTGGTGAAATATTTTGCAAGATAGAAACAAACCCTGTAAAATAATGTACATTTTCCAAACGTACCTCCAACCATAATTCGCAAATGTGAAACCGTATATTATGTGTTTAATAATATTTTATAGTACGAGCCGGGTTATGATATCGTTCGGGTAGAATTGATAGCGAGGATATGTCAAGCATACCTAGACGTCTAACGTAGGGTATTTCGGATCTGTAGGTTCTAGTCGAAGGACTTAAAAAATTGAAGTCAAACTAAAGATAACCTAGTGATTAGTCGACAAGCACAACGAGTTTCCTAAGCAAAGGGCTTGAGCGTTGAGGTCGGATCCAGGATAGTCAAATAGTAAAGCGATAAAGCTTGAGCGTCCAAGTCGGCTCAGAGTCAATTAGTATCAGTTGTAAAGCTCTGCAAGGCAAGTACCCCTGACCATTCTTTTATGGTTCAGTATACGTGAATAGCTAATGTTTTAATCTCGTAATCGAATGGAAACGTTTTAAGTTATGTATCCCCTGTACTTGAAAATGTTGTTTAAAATTATGTTTTGGGGAAAAGTAACTTCTGAAAACACCTATCTCTAAACGTGATTTAAATGAAAAGAGTTTTGAATAGTGTGCTGTGACAAAATGATTTTAAAAAGAGATAGGTGATATTGATTTTTGAAAACGGGATAAAGAGACTGTTTTAATCCACTATGTCGTGGAAGGTTTTGATCCACCTATATCGTGGAATTTTGGAAAGAGACAAAAAGGGAATTCAGTTGATCTATTGGAGTTGCGTAAGAGGCCTGTTATTCGGTAACGGCCCAGCATGTGGTTGCGTAAGTGGCTAATTGGGTTGGGAATTCTGTTTAACCGATTAGTCCAGCGTGGGGGAAAGACCTAGCTAGTCTTTTCCCAAGTTCCGGAACACATTCTATTTCTGGACGGCCGCTAGTCACTTTCCGGTGAGGGTAGACTGATCAGCTATCTTCACCCGTTAAATGTCCAATAGATTTGATTGATTCAGTTTTGAAATTGTTTACAAATCAACGTTTTTGAGATAGATGATGTTGTGGTTCCAGTAATGGAACAAGTGATTTTGAGGTTCCCGGAGAGGAACAAGTTTTATAGGTCCTGTGATGAGACAAGAATTATGGTTTCCGTAAAGGAACAAATGATTTTGGGTCCCCGTAACGGGACAGATGGTTTTATGGTTCCTGTAATGGAACGGAAGGTTTGAAAATGGAAATAACATGCTAAAATTGAACTATGGTTTTTATGCACAGCACACGACTGTTGATCTTGTTTTACAGAGCATGTTAGTTTTGATATCCAGTTTATATCTGTTTTACATGTTTCTGGCAAGTTATTAATTATGTTCCTATAACTGTTTTACTTTAAACTATTTTACTTGTTATTCATATAGTGGTGCTGCTGAGCAAGCAATTGCTCACCCTTGCAGAATATTTTATATATATTGCAGATGCCTAGGAGATTCTTGCGCGGTAGTCAGGGTAAAGTTCCCGCTCCTTTTGTGTCAGGCTCCTATGAGGTAGTTGTGTACAGACCAGATGAGGTCTGTTGAGTTGCTGCATAGAATTAGTGGTCAGGATTATGTAAGGTAATTCTGGTTGTGTTAGTTGAGTAACCTAAGTCATACTTAAACCTGGAAAAGATCTTGGAAAAGGGGTCGTAGTTATATCCTGTTATTGAATTGTTTATCTTATGGTTGTGATTGATGACGTCAACTCCTGACCCCGGGTTGAGGCCGTGATACATACCCTTGGAGGTCTCTAACCAC
This sequence comes from Apium graveolens, assembly GCF_009905375.1. Classification (NCBI taxonomy): domain Eukaryota; kingdom Viridiplantae; phylum Streptophyta; class Magnoliopsida; order Apiales; family Apiaceae; genus Apium; species Apium graveolens. Next base: position 67,823,038 of record NC_133657.1, read on the forward strand.
GGACACCGTCTTCCTGTGGTTCTATTACGGGAGAGAGTTCTTCAATTGAGTACCTGCAAAAAATATATTAGCAATTAACATACATTGTCCTCCCAAAAGCTCCATGTATCCAAGGACTCTATCTAAAAAGTTTATGTGAAGTTCATCTTTGGCCAAGCAATACAAGAGAACGCGCCCTAACTTTCAAAATTATTTTCCGAAATTCGAAAATTATTTATTTATTTATTTATTATTTATTTGAATTGATTAATTATTTTCCAACCTGCCTTGGTCTTAGAAATTTTTACAAGTCATCTGGTATTAAGGGCGCGCCTTCTTGATAGGGCATGACCTTTAAAAGGGGTTCTTTCATAAAGCGTGGGAGACGTGCGTATAGCTATTTATTTCACCTATAAATATAAGTAAAAGTCTTTTCACTTCTTACTTTACTTTTTTCTTCTTACTTTCTCTCTAAAAGGATCATCGGCGCCGTTGAAGTCTTAATAATAGGAAAGTGTCTCTTCCCACCATCATTTCTTGCTTTCAGTCCATTCAATCCATCTATAATCTTCAAAGGTATGAAATTCTTTTCTTCTTCTTTGATTTTGTTTATTAGATCTTTATAAATATGAAATTGGTTGTTCGCCTTTCACCGCTTGTGTTCTTCATAATTTATGTATATATATGTATGTATTTTATGTATATATAATTTTGATCTGAAATTGTAGGCTTCAGAAATTTAAAACTTTTTATTAGAATTCCAACCGTTATGTTGATATAGATTATGCATAGTTTAGGTTGAGGACATGCCTTATAGTAAATATAGGATGAAGATTATACTTTGGGCGTGCCCTAGTAGAATTTGAATTTTCTCCTGACCTTCTTTTTAATAAATAGTTTTAGGACACGTCTCATGACTATAGGGCGCGCCTTAACCCCTTCTTGTTTCCATGTATTCTCCCTATTTTTTGATGTACCTATTTTCCTTTTGGACACGCCCTCAATAGAATTTCCTGTATGTTTTGACAGCTGGAAAATGAGGACGCGTCCCCTTCTTCACCATTTCATCCTTTTGAAGAATTTTGCACAAGGTTGAGAATTTATTCTCCGCCAATTACTCATGTTAAACATGATTTCCCAGATGCTCATACGATCCCAGAATTTATTGCGCTTGAGGCGCGCCTTGTTAGAGAGTATACAAATAAATCAATCATGTCTGATTAATCAAGTGATTCTTCAATTAACAATGTCCCTTTAAACGAAAGGAAAGGGAAGAAGAAGTTAGTTTCTAAATATAGGTCTCCTATTTAGACCAATCTTGACTTGGATGATTGGCTAGAGGATTTGAACTCTGATTGATATAGAGGGGTAGAGATATGTGTCAATGTAGGAGATTCCTCTGAATCATTTCAATTGATCATTATTTAACCTCAGTTATTGTTATTATGACTTGCAGATCGAGCTAGCAGAAGCTTTATGCTTTAATTTTGAATTTTGCAAGTTTGTAAGGATGTTTTATTATTAGTTGTAAGTTAAACCAGTTGGGATTTGGTACAAAGTAATGTTAAGTAAGGTTCTGGCTTGTTTAATACTTTAACCTATTGCGATCCGTGGTTGTGTAAAATAGGGTCATTGCATATAATATGTCATATATAGGTTTATATATTGTGTTTGTGTGTGTTATGAACCCCAAACTTTTAACCTGGGTTTGGAGGGCGTCACACTAGGCGAAGTTGATGCCCCCCTTAGAGAGGGTGTGCCTTCCCAAATCAAATTAAAATGCTTAAATAACCAAAACCTTGACTAGGATCCAAGCATTTCTTTTCCAGCTGGAGATGTTATTTCTATCCCGGTTGATGATAAGGATCCAAGAAAAATTTTAAAGGCTGGCTCTCAGTTAGAGCCAAGGCTAAGGGAAGAAATCTTAAAGTTTCTCTTGGCAAATCTTGTTGTGTTTTTCTGGAGCTACTCAGATATGGTTGGGATTGGTACATAGTTCATGTGCCATCGGTTGAACATTCATCCCAAACAAAAAAGAAACTCTTAGAGGTTGGATTGATCAAAGAATCCTATTACCGAGAATGGCTGGAAAACCCGATTTTGGTAAAGATGTCTAATGGGAAGTGAAGAACTTGTGTGGACTTCACTGATCTAAACAAGGCATGCTCGAAAGATAGATACCCTTAGGCAATAATCGATCAGTTGGTAGACGCCACTATGGGACACACTTTGATGAATTTCATGGATGCTTACTCTGGATATTATCAAATTACCATGTATGGCCCCGATCAAGAACATGCCTCATTTATTACCGACAAAAGATTATATTATTATTATATCAGATTGCATTTTTGTCTTATCAATCCTGGGGCCGCATATCAAAGATTAGTAAATAAGATGTTCAAAAGGAAGATAGGGAAAATAATGGAGGTGTACATAGATGACTTGCTGGTAAAATCTAAAGAAGCTGGAGATCATATAAAATACCTTGATGAAATGTTTTGCATTCTAAGGAAATACAGGATGAAGCTAATCCCGTAAAAATGTGTATTTGGAGTAGTATCAGGGAAGTTTCTGGGATTCATGGTAAATTATCGAGGAATCAAAGCAAATATAGCTAAGATCAAAGATTTGTTAGATATGAAGCCCCCGCCAGTGTAAAGCAAGTACAAAGCCTAATAGGAAGGATTGCAGCTCTGAACCATTTTGTCTCTAAATCCTCATACAAGTGCAAAGCGTTCTTCAAAACCATTAAGGGTATGGGAAAAGACTTTGTTTAGACCCCATAATGCGAGGAGTCTTTTCAAAAGATCACCGAACAGTTTGGGAGTCCTCCTATATTTGAAAACCCGTGGATGAAGAAACTTTAATTTAATACTTTAAAGTTTCAGAATATTAAATTAGTGCAACTTTAGTTAGGGCAGAAGGAGGTCATCAATCGACGTTCTATTAAGTGAGCAAGAGATTGTTGGATGCTGAGACCAGGTATACAAGCATGAAAAGGTTAGTCTATGCTCTCATCCTCGCTTCTCAGAAGTTATGGCCATACTTTCAATCTTACAAGATAGAAGTTCGTACCGCTTATCCTCTAGTACAAATTTTGTATAAGCCGAAGTCATTTCGAAGAATGTTAAAATGGGTGATTGAGTTGGGGCAATTTGACTTAGAATATTATCCTCGAACGGCGATCAAAGGTCAAGCTTTGGCCAATTTTTTACTTGAGTTTGATTCTGAAATTGATCGAAGAGCTATAGTGTTAGCTGAACTTTCTTCACATGAGAATATCTCGAGAATTGTGAAATAAGAGTTCACACAACCTTGGTAGATTCTCCATGTAGATGGAGCCATTAACAATGATGGGGCTGGCACCGAAATTGTTCTAATTACTCCGAAGGGGCATCATCTGATGAGTGCCATTTATTTTAAGTTCCGCGCCACGAGTAATGATACTGAATATGAGGCCCTAATCAATGGTCTAAAAATGGCATTGGAAGTAGGAGTTATAAATTTGATAGCTTGCAATGATTCAGAGTTAGTAGTTCATCAGGTTAATGGAGGGTTCCAAACTCGAGGACCTCGTACCAGCGCTACATGAGGTGTGTGCAATGCTTTCTTGGAATATTAGGTGATGTTAGGCTGGAGGGCGAGCCGAAAGAACAAAATAGCAATGCAGATGTGTTAGCCAAAATGGGTTCTCAGATGGAAAGTGTAATGCTCGGGAAAATTCCGTTGGGAATTCAAGAAGTTCCAAGTATTCTTGAAGTAGAAGTACTATAAGTTAAAGAGATTCAAGAGGAAACTTGGATGACTCCATTACATAATTATATCCGCATGGGAACTTTGCCTGAGGACAAAGGCCAAGCCCGACGCCTTCCCTACCAAGTTGCAAAATATGTGGAGTATAACGGTATCTCGATTAAAAGAGGTTATAATCAACCTCTACTAAATTGCTTGATATCAAAGAGGTAACTATATCCTTAGGGAAGTACATGAGGGGAGGCAACCACTCGGGGGTGGTTCTCTGGCTAAAAAAGTTCTGCGACAAGGATACTATTGGTCATCTATGAAGGAAGATGCTTTTAAGTTTGTTCGAGCATGCAATCACTACCAATAGTTTGCCAACTATTCTACTGCCCCAGCAGCTTCTTTGACATCAATAACGAGTCATTGACCCTTTGCTATGTGGAGGATCGATATTATTTGAGAACTCCCAAAAGCAAATAGGGGTATTAAGTATGCTGACATGGTTGTTAATTATTTTACTTAGTGGGCAGGGGCTATGTCCATGGCAAAGTTTACAACGTAGAAATTCAAGGACATTGTTTTTAATTCAATTATTTGCAGATTTGGAACCCGTATAAGCTCATATTAGATAATAGGAAACAGTTTGATAGAAAATAATTAAAAAAGCTCTGTGACGACTTGCATATCAAGAAAGATTTTGCTACAGTCTATCATCCGTAGAGCAATGGTCAGACTAAAGCTATAAACAAAATTATCAAGCATACTCTAAAAATAAAGTTGGAAGAAAAGAAAAGTGATTGGCCAGAACAACTCCCTATAGTTTTTTGGTCCTACAATACAACACCTAGGCCAATTACAGGTAAATTACCTTTTATGCTGACTTATGGATACGAAGCCATGGTCCCTGTGGAAGTAGGGGCTGGATCCTTTCGGAGAGATTTCTTCAATGAGAAGGAAGCTGAAGTAAATAAAAAACTTCACTTAGACCTATTGGAGGAAGCTAGGACTAACTCACAAGTAAAGTTTGTAGCTTATCAGCAGAGGATTACAAGATATTTTAACAAGAAAATAAAGTCTACACCTTTCAAAGTTGGTGGTTTGGTTCTAAGGAAGGTAAAACTGAATACAAAGATAGCTCGACATGGAGTGCTTGGAGCTAACTGGAAAGGACCCTATAAAATCAAGGGTATACTTTGGAAGAGAACTTATCACCTAGAAGACTTGAGTGCGAAGATCATCCCATGAGCTTGGAATAGAGAGCATTCATGAAAGTGTTATCAGTCAGGTGCGGCTTAGGCCCCTTGCTCCATATTAGTTCTTAGTAGATTTAATAAAGCAGTAGTAGACTAGAAATTAATAGATTCCTCCTAGTTTAGGGGGTAGTGTATGTAACTACTTACCTTAGAACTAGTTAGCTTATCAAATTTTCAAATAAATTCCCCACAGAGCATAGTGGGCAGGGGACTGGTGTAATTTCTACGCTAGAGCGCATTATGAATAAAATTTAAAGAAAATTCTATATTTTTGTTCTCTACTTTATAAATAAAGTAAAGGTGCGCCCCGACAAAATTGTACCTATACTTGTCATAAAACGGCTATAAGGCGCGACCTTAGGGTAGTAGCGCCAAAAAGAAAAATGTATTAGTAAAAAATGATTACTTGAAGAGAAGAGGCGACTCAGAAAAAATACAATATCTTAGTTCTGTGAATTATGCATATGACATTGCTTCCTTATATTTTAAGTAAAAGTTAAATATGACCAGAGAAAGGTTGTTCTTATACAAGCTACAATGAAATAACTTTTGGGCGCGCCCTGATGGTAGAAGTGCTCAGAACAAGGCATTATTGACTTAGGAAAAATAATGCATGCTAAGGAGAGCATGCGAGTAAATAAAAAATCATGCAGTAAGTAAGGTATAAAAACATGTGGATTAGTTTTAAAGGGAAAACCACAGGTCAACAACAAAAATATTTGAGTTAGAAAATTTGCACAACATCAAAAGAGTGTTGGCAGCTCAAGTACTGAGATAATAAAAAGTTTAAATTGGAATTAAGAAAGGCACAATTAGGGCATACCCTGATTATCTTCACCATGAGGAAGAACTTGGAGAGGGGTGATTGTTTTTACATCAGGCGGGCCCTCATCTTGCACATTACCATCTTTGGGCGCGCCCATATCATCTTCATCCTCATAAAAACCCAAATCAACCCTTCTTTCCTTATTCAACAACGTATTTCTGCTTGAATTCCACCATCTCAGCTACCATTTCCTCCCCAAAGTTCTCGAAGGAGTAGTCAGGGTCGTTTGCCACAAACCCAACATGATAATGATGAAAGCCACAAGAAAAGGCTTCATCAGTTATCTCCCTCTTCTTATCAGGTCAACTGTTGTTATGCTGGTCTTCAAGATATTCAATTCTCTCTTTAACTCGCCAATTTCAACAACTTGACTTTGAATCCTTTCATTAATAAGCTTGAGTTGGGTGCCTTGGTTTTCTACCTCGCCTTTCAAGAAAGAAATATGTAAATCTTTGTCTTTGATATCTTTAGAGTGAAAAAGGTTCTTATCTTTAAGATTATTCTAAAGAATGTTGTTGTCCCCTTGAAGACTGACAAGGCGCGCCTTATCCTCCATAATCTTGCCAAGGGAATGGTTGGAATGGAACATCAATTGAGTAAAGGCTTGAATTGATACTTTGGTTGCATCCTCTAAGTTCATTTCCTCTAATATTTTAATATCTTCATCAGATACATACAGAGAAGCAAATGGACCAACTTGCCCCAAAATAGAAGAATGACTTTGAGATGACACATCCTCTGTTTGTTGTTTCTTGTTAGCTTCATCAGTCAAATCCTTAATATTCCTTTTTAGAATAGGAGTTGACTGAGGAATAGAAATGGGAGTGGGAGCTGAAGTTTTTGATGCATCTTTCTTTTGCACATTGGCTTTGGCTTGTTATCAGGACACACCCCTAATGACCTGGGAATTCCGGGAGGTGCCATATCGGCAAAACAAACAAAAAAAATATTAGTACGCTAAAGGTGTGCCCTAAAAAAAGTATCGGATAAAAGAGATGATAAAATAATATAACATGACTATAAAGTATATAGTGAAAAAAGTGCAAGTGGATTGTGATGCTAGAATGGATATGATGTTATGAGAAAATAACGTTAAGTAAAACAATAAAAATATAAAAACCAGCCAAGTCAAGTAGAGGACGCGCCCTAACAATAAGGTGCGCTCTAAGGGGTTCTGACTTAAGAGAGATGCATCCTGGAGGATACTCTCTTCAGTTTCCTATGCCCCTTCTTTAGCATCATTATCACTATCAATATTTACAACATGGGAGACTGGGATACCTTACATATTTACATTTTCTTCCAACTCGGTCAGAAAGAATCCCATCCTATATTAAGTTAGTCCTATAACTAACATTTTCAAATTCCATATTTCATTAGCAATTTTGAGCAGGGTTTCAGCACGAGCTTTAGGCGTGCCCTCAAGCTCTCTTACAAATGGTTTCTTTAAAAATAATATATAAAAAACTAAGAATAAAGGAAAAGCAAGGAAGAAAAGGATAGAAATATTGGAACGTCCTTACTCGGGGAGATGTTGATTAAAATTCTGATTCTAGGAACGTCATAAAGATAGAAGAAATTCTCTTTCCAACCTTTCTCACAACTCACTTTTCTATAAGAGAATCATTTCTTGTTATGTTGTTTGTCAACCACCTAATAGTAGTAGCCATGGTCCGATTTTCGAAGACTGAAAAAGTGGCTTACTTCATCCATGATTGGCTGCGGAAATTTAAAATCAATATAAGGGATAAGAAGTGCTGACACTATATTGGATATATTTGAGATGTCATGTCTAATATATTTCATGTTTAGTTTTCAGATCTTAACTAACAGGAAATATCAGTTCTTACTGAAATCAGGACTTACTGGAAGTCAGGACTTAAGGATATCGGGACTTAGATTATCAGAAGATACTATCAGAAGATGGATATTAGAACTTAAGTACTGGAGGACTAACAGTTAAGGAAGGAAGCTGATTTACAGGAAAGGAGATCGAAACTAATACAGAATAAGATATACATGGAAAGAGTTCGAGGACTAGAAGAATTATATAAGATATCTGGTTGATATATTTGAGGAGATAGAATTATATTCCATATCAACTAGAAGTTATCTTGTAACTGTGTGTCTATATAAACACAGATATAGGATTACTCTATAAGAGTTACGATCATCGAGAAGATCATATATTGTAACCTATCAGCTCTCGTGATATTTGTTCATCACTGAGAGAGAACAGTTCCATTATAACAGAGTTTGTTATATCGAATACATCTATTTTCTGTTACTTGTGCTTTAAATCGATTTAATTGTATTCTACACTGTATTCAACCCCCTTCTACACTGTTGTGTGACCTAAAAAGTGGTATCAGAACTTATCTGTTGACACACATACAGTAAAGATTCAAAACAATCATGTCTGAAGAAGCAGAAAATCCAACCAAGCCCGCTAAAATTGAAGAAACTCCAAAGACTCAAACCCATAGTCGATATGAGACTATCAGGGTTCCCATGCTGAGACCGTTTGAATATCCCATATGGAAAGTGAAGATGGCTATGTTTCTGGAAGCTACAGATCCAGAATATCTTGACATAATTAATGAAGGACCACATAATCCAACCAATCTCTCTTTTGTAGTTGCAGATCAGCCAGTCAAAACCGTACCAAAGGAGAAAAGTGAATACACAACTGAAGATATCTCATCTATTGCCAAGGATGCTAAGGTAAGGCATTTGCTGTATAGTGCCATTGATAATGTCATGTCAAATAGGGCAATTCACTGCAAGACTGCAAAGGAGATATGGGATGCTTTGGAGACAAGGTGTCAGGGAACTGATGCAATCAAGAAAAATAAGAGGACTATACTCACTCAAGAGTATGATCACTTTAACTCGAAAAGTGATGAGTCATTAACTGACTTATATGACAGGTTTGTCAAACTCTTGAATGATCTGTCACTGGTGGACAAGGAATATGACATTGAAGATTCAAATCTAAAATTCCTTTTAGCTCTTCCTGAAAGTTGGGATTTGAAAGCTACTATTATACGAGATAACTATGCTCTTGATGAAACTAATCTTGATGAAATTTATGGAATGCTCAAGACTTATGAACTTGAGATGGATCAAAGAAGCAAGACACGTGGGAGAAAGTCAAGAACAGTTGCTCTTAATGCTGAGGAGGAATCCCCCAAAGTGGCTATCTCAAAGAAAGGAAAAGGAAAGGCTCTCATCATAAAGTCTGATTCAGAATCATCAAGTTCTGATGATGATGATTCAGAAACTGAAAGTCTACCTGAAGTAGATGCTAATGAAGAGATGATGAAGCTGTGTGCTCTTATGGTGAAGGGTATCACAAAGATAGCCTATAGGAAATTCAGAAGAGGAAAGAAGTTTTCCAAGAAAGGTAGAAGTTCTGATAAGAAGAGCTTCAGAAAATCTGAAGGCAAAGGAGGAAAGTCTGACAGAGGAGATTACTCAAATGTCAAATGCTACAACTGTGGTGAGAAAGGCCACAATCTCCTGAATGCAAAAAAGGAAAGAGTAACAAAGGCAAGGCACTTGTCACAAAGAAGAAAAGCTGGACAGACACCTCAGATTCTGAAGATGAGGAGAACTATGCCTTGATGGCAAATGCTGATAGCAGTTCTGATAGTGCTGAGTTAAAGGAACCTCAAACAACTTATGCCTTTCATACTGATGATATTACTGAGTTGAGATTATATCTTAAAACCATGTTTATTAGCTATAGAGATCAAACTTTAACATGTGAAAGATTAACTTCTGAAAATCTTGCTTTTAAAAAGAGGAATGATTATTTAGAAAAGAGTTAGTTATGTTTCATCAAACTCAGAAGGATAGAGATGATGCTTTCTATGTGAGAGATGAAGTGTTAAAAATGAATAAATCTCTAAAAACTGAGTTAGAAAAGGAGAGAGAGATTATCAGGACTTGGACTAACTCTAGCAGAACAACTCAGAATATACTAAGTAGTGAGAATTGGAAAGAGGGCTTAGGTTATGGAGATGAGAAATGTGAAAAAGGAACTGAACAAGTTAAGCCAATTATTGTTAAATAGACTACTAAGACAAAGGTAAATCATGTTAAATTTGTAACTGAAACTGTAAAGTCTGATTCTAAAAAGATGAAAGATGTTGAGACATAAGTGATAGCAGAGTCAACTTCTGAAAAATTAGAACAGGATAAACCAACTGAAGTTAACATATGCTTAATGACAAAGAAGCAGCTTAAACATAAGCTGAAAGAGATTACCAGTGTAAACAAGGTAAAGGAAGCTAGGAAAAATAGGAATGGAAAGGAAGGTGTGAATAAAAGCAACAATTATATGCATGTTCCTAATGCTCCTAGAAAGAAATGTTATAACTGTGGAAATTCTAATCATCTGGCTTCTTTTTGCAGGAAGAATAAGAATATAAACTCCTTACCTTCTAAGTCAGGAGTTAAGAGTCAGTCTGTTACGTTTAAGCCACAAAATCCTTGTTTTCATTGTGGTAGTGTGTGGCATTCCATTTATACTTGTAAGGAATATCATAGTTTGTACTATGATTATTATCAGATAAAACCTTCTTTGAAGAAAGTTACTTTAATTCCTTCTAGTGTAAAGTATGATGCAAAGTATGATAATGTTAATACTGATAAGAAAATTGTTAGCATAAAGTCTGATGTTAAATCCGCTGTAAATGTTAACAAACTTAAAAAGTCCAAAGGATCCAAGCAAGTATGGGTCCTTAAAACTAACCTTTAGTGGTCTTTGTGATTGCAGGGCAACAGGTTGAACATCCTAGTTCTGGACAGTAGATGTTCATGACATATGACTGGAAATAAAGCCCTGCTATCAGACTTTGTGGAGAAAGCTGGCCCAGGAGTTTCTTATGGAGATGGCAACATTGGGAAAACTCTGGGATATGGAAAGATCAATCTTGGGAATGTCATCATTAAATCAGTAGCTCTGGTCTCAAGACTTAAACATAATCTGTTGAGTATAAGTCAAATCTGTGACAGAGGTTATCATGTGGATTTCTTTGAAGAACACTGTGAAGTTATAAGTAATTCAATAGGCAAAGTGGTTTTGAAAGGATACAGGCATGGTAACATTTATGAAGCCAGACTTTCAACAAGTACTGATGGTTCTGCAATCTGTCTGTTGAGTAGAGCATCAATTGAAGAAAGCTGGAATTGGCACAAGAAACTCTCTTATTTAAATTTCAACAATATAAATCAGCTTGTAAAGAGAGATCTTGTGAGAGGACTACCAAAAATAGCATTTGCTCCTGATGGCTTTTGTGATTCATGTCAGAAGGTAAAACAAAGAAAATCTTCTTTCAAGAGCAAAACTGAGTCATCAATTCTTGAGCCTTATCACCTACTGCATGTTGATCTATTTGGTCCAGTCAATGTCATGTCTATTGCAAAGAAGAAATATGCTATAGTTATAGTGGATGAGTTCACAAGGTACACATGGTGTACTTCTTGCACAAGAAGACTGAAACTGCATCTACCCTAATTGATCATGTCAGACAGCTGGGTAAATTGATCAAAGATTCTGTTAAAATCATAAGTAGTGATAATGGCACTAAGTTCAAGAATTCAATCATGGAAGAGTCCTGCAAAGATCATGGAATCAAACAGGAATTTTCTGCACCTGGAACTCCACAGCAAAATGGAGTTGTAGAAAGAAAGAACAGGACTCTCATTGAAGCTGCACGAACAATGTTTGATGAAGCAAAGCTACCAACCTATTTTTGGGCTGAAGCTGTGCAGACTACTTGTTTTACACAAAATGCAACACTCATAAACAAGCATGGAAAAACACCATATGAAATGGTGAAGAAGAAGAAGCCAAATCTGAAATACTTTTATGTATTCGGTTGCAAGTGTTACGTTCTTAAGACTCATCCTGAACAGCTTTCCAAATTTGATCTAAAAGCTGATGAAGGAATTTTTGTTGGATATCCAATTTCCACAAAAGCCTTCAGAGTCTACAATTTAAAAATAAGAGTTGTCATGGAATCTATCAATGTCTCTTTTGATGATAAGAAGATTACTGGACTTGAAGATTTTGATGATCATGGTCAGCTGAGATTTGAGAATGAAGATTTAAATTCTGATTCTGAAAATTCTGATCTTGTAAGTTCTGATGGATTAAGTTCTAATGTGATTGAAACTGTAGTAACAACTCCAAAGGAAAATGCACCTGTCCAGGGGGAGTAATCTGAAGATCCTACCACATCTCAAGACTCTCGAGAAACATCAGAACCTGTCACTGACTCTTCAAGTTTTGATTCATCCAGTTTTGATGAGCCAAATTCTGATAATTCTAGAAGCTCTGATTCTTCAACTCCTGAAAAATCAAATTCATATTCTGAAGTCTCAGAGAGCGTAACTACAGGGGGAGCATCAGAAAATGCCGATGGAGACAGCATGTGTAATAACCCCAATTTTTTTAGAATTTTTAAAACACGGATGAATAGTAACTTTTGCGGATGATGCTGATTAAGGAAAATTATCAGACCACACTATATAGGAGTACTGTTATGGAAATTCTAAGATCGTATTAGTACTCTATATGGTATATAAGTGTATGTAAAGATCGTCAGAATCCAAATTCGAACACTTTGATTTTTCCCGAAAATCCACCAGATACCGAAAGAATTGAGTATAAGGTAACATGATTAAAAGGATTTAAATTCAAGGATTATAGGAGAGGATCATAAAAGGAATATAATATATTGAGAAAGGTTTAGGGGAACCCAAGTAATAAGATCCCGGATATGATCCCTCAAACGATTAGCAAGAACAAACGATAAACGAGTCATAAAACAATTAAACGACAAGTAATGCAAGAGAGATTAGTTCAAGGATTATGGATGATAATCAAGCAATTAAGCAAGGATTAGCATAAGAAGATGCTTCCACCACTAAGTGATTTCAAGTGGCAAAAGATGAAGTCACTAGGATGATGTCATGCTTAGTCATACTCTACTCACTTTAATCAATAAACAAATCATCCAAATATCCCCTTTCACTTCATTTTTCCACCACAAATACATTCAACAAATAACAAACCCTCCCAAGAACATTGCTCTCGGCTTCTTTACTATTTTCAAGAAGAAAAATTCCAAAAATCAAGATCCAAGCTTTGTTAATTTGTAAGGTAATTACCCAAGGTCCCTTATGATTAGATAAGCATATCCTAGGAGTTTAAGCTTCTATTTCTTCATGAATCTCTTCCAATAAATCAAGGAAGAAGATGATGAATAGTGTTTTCAAGATTTCTAACTTTATTTTCATTGATTTCCTTTAAGATCCAAGCATTCCTAAGTTATCTCAAGGCTTCTTAAGGCTTCCTAGCTACTCTATTCACTCCAAGGAAGGTATAACCCCTCCAAACCCTAACTTTACTTTGAGTATTAGGTTTGGTTTTGTTTGTTATAGTTCATGAGAGCATGATTCTTGTATGTTTAGAGTTTGGTTGGAATTATAATGATTTTGGGTTATAAATCTTGGTTGTGGTTGATAAACCTTAAGTATAGTTAGTAGCTCTTGTTTGAGATTGAATAAGTTGGAAAAATCATGAGGTTATGGATTGAGTTAGTAAGGTTTGGATGAAGTTTGGTGGTATTTGTGGTTATGGGTTGATTTGTGGTTGATTTGTGGTTGATTGGGGTAGTTTAAACTTTGGTAATCGCGTAAACATAGCCGTCGTAATGCACGATTTACCTTAGACTGTTTTGTGCTTAACTTTTGCACCAGAACACTCACTGCCATGAACTGACCATTGCCATTATTAGATAGTTCATGTTACGAGCTTCGTTTTGATATGTGGTTCACTTGAATCCGATGTACGGTTTAGGAGAAACAACCGTTTTAAGTAACGGTGTTTCGCGAACGGACCATTACCCCTCGCCTTACTTTGAAACCTTGGTTAAGGCCCCTAAAAGATTAATTGGATTACGAAACAATTATGTAATGTGTATTAGGAAGTTGTTAAAGTACTCGCGAAAGAATCGCCTTAAAATTCGTAATGGTTAATTTATTAAAAATGGTGGAGCCGAGGGTACTCGAGCAACTTAAGTGAATCATTAAGCGCAAAAGCGAGCGTGAGAGTCTAGTTGGTTAAAGTGTAGATTCTTAAGCGGCTTTGGTTTAATTCCAACTTATATGGTGTTTATAGGTTACCAGGCTCGTCCAAGGCCTTTTACCACCCCCAGTCGCTCAGGCAATTTTTCTACCCGTTATACTGTTGTTGTGATGTATATATGTATATGCATTATCTTGTGATAGATGCATGATGGTTAATTAGCAAATCTTGCGATATATATTGGAGCATGCTGATATGGGATATATGCATGTCTGTTTCGTAATCTTGATATCTATCTGTTGATTCCAAAGCTTATAGTTGCATAATACCTATGCTAGAGATAAGCAGTAATTGCGTATACCCTTAGTATAGGGGACCAAAAGGTGAACATTTTCTAAAACCGGGAGTCGATGTTCCCGAGTGTATTATATATATTTATATATATATATATATAGATATAGTTTTCAAAACTACTAATCGAATAAGGTTTATTCGATAACTTTATTTTTATTAATGAATATTATATTGAATATTCATTTGAGGACTTATGACTCTACTTATTACTAAATAATATTCTTTATTTTAGTAAAGAATAATGTTTCGATAATCAAACTTATTTTCGATTATTCAAATAAAGATCATTCTTTCGTATAAGTATATCTTTGGTTATTTATTATTCATTTCAAGTATGAGTTTTAAAACTCCTACCTCGATTACTTTTATAAGGATCATCCTTATGGGAATATTATTTAAATAATAATATTCAGATACTTTCTAACATATCGGGACTGATTTATTTTATTAAATCGGCGTTACTCTAACCATTCTTTAAAATGTTTCGAGTCTTCAAAATGATTTTAAAAGGTAGGACGGATCCCAAAACTCATTTTTATATTTAAGATCCTTCTTTCGAAGGGGATTTAAATACTCGCTCAAAACCTGAGGGATCCGGCTCTGTGGTGTGTTTTATATTCGCAACAAGGTTGCTGTTTTGATAAAAGAGTTTTTGATTACTTACCCAACACTCGGGAAGTAAAATTCTTAGAACAAGTTAATCCATTAACAGGCACCTCCTGGGAAATATCGGTGAGTTTTCCTTTCCAAACGACTTCTTGGTGGAGCCGTATCAACAAGTTTCTACTTGGGGAAAGGGGGGACAAGCTTTACGTTTCAGAGTCATGGATTTCATCTGAACTAGGAGTGGCGTAAGTGGTCGAGTGGCGCCGGCCCAACCTTTTTATATTGGCCCAAATGTCCTGGAAGTTCTGCTAAGACGGTCCATTCCTTAGGAGTCCAGTGTTCGGTTGACAAGTAAATCCGACAAGTTCTCCTCTACATGTAGAAAATGGTGGGGTTGCACTACTGCGACTAATCATTGTAAGTGGTCTTCCTGGCGCGGCAAACTCCCGTAATGAGTTCATCATCCAGTTTGGATATTTCTGCAACACTACCCGGAGCATTCGATCGAACTACGGATGGGTGGTTGCTGAGGCATTGACGGGGTCAAACGGTTATAATGATGTTTCCCTCGAATGAAGTATCTCGTAACTTCATTTTTTTTAAACAACATTTCAAGGATTGAATCTATTCAAGTCTTATCTTATAATCTCATCTATGTGATGAACTTTTGAAACTGTTTATACCTTGAACGGTGGTGGTTCAAGTAGTATTCGGAAAAGATATAAGTATATTGGAGTATCTTGTAACTTCATCTTTTCAACTTATATCCAGTTATTGATTATCTTGTGAATGACAAAGATTTTCAGAAAAACGTTGAGACAAGGTTAGATATATGAGATCACCTTGCAACGATATTTTTATACAGTTATAAACTGGAACTCTGTGTATATTATACATGTCAGAGGATTTCAAAGATTGTGAGAAGTATATATGTATATATATATACTGAATATTTTGCGACTTGGTCGTGTTAAGATATCAACTTGGTTCATTTCTTCTTGACCAAGACTTTCATGAGTACTATGAGAATGCTCATATATTGTTAATTATGATACATATTATTTCGGTGGGCTTGTTGGTCACCCTTGCTTTCTTCTTTCATCACACAACAACAGATAGAAAAGATGAACAGGACCAAGCTTCTAATTCGCAAGCGGTTAGGAAACGTTCCGCAGTTTTCTGGAAGCGTTGATGCCGTCGTAGCTGAGGTAGGAACTACCAATAGGCTAGGCTTTCAACTATTGATGAACCAGACTTATGTATATTATGAATTGTAATAATGGCAAAGAATATATAAATTATTCAGAAACGCTTTTGAGGTGAAATGGTTTATAATTGTGGAGTAAAATGACTTGTGTTATTTTTGGTATTCATCTCTGAGACTATAACTTGTGGTGTGTGTGTGTATATTGTGGGGTCACAGTACGCAGCAGTTGGTTGATTGTTAAGGTTAAGTATTATTAAGGGAAATGGAACTCGTGACAACCCGAATCCCCGACCCCGGATTTGGGGGTGTTACAGCATGGATCATGGGGGAGGATCCAGTTTTAGAGATCAACTTCCATCTGCAAGGAAGTGGACTAAAGCACATACACCTGATTTAATCATTGGAGATCCTGAAGCAGGTGTCAGAACTAGAACTGCAACTTCAAATGAATGTCTCTATCATTCTTTTCTATCTCAGACTAAACCAAAAAAAGTGGAAGAAGCTCTTCAAGATGCTGATTGGGTGCAAGCAATGCAGGTAGAGTTAAATGAATTTGAAAGAAATAAAGTCTACACCCTAGTGCCAAGACCAAAGAATAGATCAATTGTTGGTACAAAATGGGTGTTCAGAAACAAAACTGACAGTGATGGCATAATTACAAAGAATAAAACAAGGCTGGTTGCTAAAGGTTACTCTCAGCATGAGGGTATTGATTATGATGAAATATTTGTACCAGTTGCAAGATTAGAAGCCATAAGGATCTTTTTGGCTTATGCTGCTCACAAGAAGTTTAAAGTCTTTCAAATGGATGTAAATAGTGCTTTTCTCAATGGAGAATTGGAAGAAGAGGTATATGTTGAACAACCTCCAGGCTTTGTAGATCCTAAATTTCCCAATCCTGTCTACAGGCTTGACAAAACACTTTATGGCCTTAAGCAAGCTCCAAGAGCATGTTATGAGACTTTAGCTCAATTCCTTCTGGAAAGTGGATTTCACAGAGGCACAATTGACAAAACTTTATTCTACCTCAACCATGGAAAGGACTTACTTTTGGTACAGATATATGTTGATGATATCATATTTGGTTCTACTAATTCCAAAATGTGTGAGAAGTTTGCAAAGCTGATGCAGTCAAGATACCAAATGAGTATGATGGGATAACTCAGCTATTTTCTGGGCCTTCAAGTTAAGCAAACTGAAGAATGCACTTTTATCTGTCAATCCAAGTATACCAGAAATTTACTGAAGAAATTTGGAATGCAAGATTGTTCAACTGCATCCACTCCCATGGCCACTATAACCAAGTTAGATAAGGATACTGGTAAATTAGTAGATATTACTAACTACAGAGGTATGATTGGTTCATTACTCTATCTAACTGCAAGTAGACCTGATATCATGTATGCTACCTGTCTTTGTGCAAGATTTCAGGCTGATCCAAGAGAACCTCACTTATTAGCTGTGAAAAGAATTTTCAAGTACCTTAAGGGTACAGCTGATCTAGGATTGTGGTATCCTAGGGAATAAGATTTTAAGCTAATTGGTTACTCAGATGTAGATTTTACAGGATGCAAAATAGACAAGAAAAGCACTAGTGGAAGCTGCCAATTTCTTGGAGGCAGATTGGTTTCTTGGTTTAGCAAGAAACAAAAGTCAATTTCCACATCAACTGCAGAAGCATAATATATTGTTGTAGGAAGCTGTTGTGCACAGATTCTTTGGATGAAGAATCAGTTACTGGATTATGGGTTAGAATTTTCTAAAATCCCTATTTACTGTGATAATTAAAGTGTTATTGCTATGACAGGTAATCCAGTTCAATACTCAATGACAAAGCACATCAGCATTAGGTATCATTTCACAAGGGAACATGTGGATGAAGGTACAGTGGAATTACATTTTGTTCCAACAGATCAACAGCTAGCAGATATCTTCACAAAACCACTATGTGAAGCTACTTTTATAAGATTGGTAAATGAACTTGGAATGGTTTCAGGTTCTTTCTCTAAATCTGCTTAGTTTTTGTTCTCATGCATCAGACTTTATGATCAGTGTTTACAGATTGTATATCTATATGTAATATGTGCTTAATTTGAAAATTCATTAAATACTGATTGTTATCTAATTTGGATTTATATACTCTGATAAGTGTTTTGAACGTTCTGTGGCTATTCAATCCAATGAGGATAACTGTGCTAGATGCTGACCTAGTAGTCTTTAACATACTAGAAATCCCATGTTTAAATTAGTTGTTTATGTGGAAACTCATTAACACAAGCAGATTCTGATATTGAGCTTAGTCAAGTTTACTTCTTATTACTAAGTCACAAACTAGATTCTTGTTTCTTATCTGTCAAATTCTGATGTCAGTAAATCTTAAGAATGAACTAAGTGCTGATAAGCCTCACTTATCAAAAGAAAAGAAAAGAAAATAATAAAAGTCATGTACTCTTTTGAGATCTAGAGTAAAAATATGGAAGGGAAGACCTAAGTGCATTGCTGGTATTAAGTAATATGCATTAGAAAAGCAAAAAAAAACTATGATTACTGGAGAAATACTCTGATAATAGCATAAATTCTGATAAGCAGTCGTGACTCACTTACACTGAGAAGCCACTGTAAAAAGGAATTTCAAAAGATGCATAAAATGAGCAGAAATAGTTGAGGTGGACTCTTGTATAAATTTGTTCTATAGTAGACATCATGACTGATGACAGATTTTAAGCATTTTTCTTAGTTATGCCTTATTTCTAAGATGTACTGAAGTTGATCAGACTTTAATCTTTATCTGATATTTTGCTGAATGCAAACACTTTCACTCCATATGAATGATGAAAATTACTGTGGTGATTAACTTGTTTCTGAAAAACAGTTAAGTGTCATTTGCATAAATTCTGAGGACAAGTTCTGATGAAAGTTCTGATGATTAAACTCTGAAGAAAACAAGTCAGTATTTGTATGAGGAATCACATAAAAAGATATTCACTATTTGAGTACAAAAGCCATGTTCTGATGACTGTTAAAATATGATATAAGTTAAGTTCTGATATTAAATCCTGATGGAATCTTTGATGCTTACGTGGCATTTTTCTTTACTTGACTTATTTGTGGTAAAATCTGAAACAGTCATATTTAAATCAGAATAAATTTGGGTAAGTTAAAAATAGTCATAATCATTATGGGTTAGTGGTTAACGTGTTGGTTTCGAATAACTACATGTGCACGATAATTATTGCCTATTTTACGTGCCCATTAACTCCTGTTTTAACTTTTTACTGACTATTCATGGGTTGCCAGGTGTAAAGTGTATCCCATGCTTAAAAAATATAATTGTAGAGTGGATAGAGTATATATATGGGAGTGAAAAGATTTTCTAGTCTTTTATTTACTTTTCTATTTTTCATCTCTCTTATTCTCTCTCTCTAATATTCTCTGAAGCGGTTTTCTTTCAGGACTTTTATCAAACACTTTGCAAACACTCCCTGTCTCACTTAATTTTCTACAGAGATGGCACCAAAAGACGTGATTTTCAGTGGAGCTAACTTTGTTCCTAACTACTACCCTGCCATTTTTTGCAAGGCTGAAGCTCCATCGGAACTTCACTTCATTCAGGATTTTCTCACTAATTTTGATATTGGGTACGCTCTAACCCAACCTGATACAGTGTCTGGAACTCAAGTTCCGAAGTTCTGGAGAAGTGGAGTATATGATGATGATGGTGCTCAAGGGTCCCCAAGTATAATCTTTTCATCAGGGGAGGACGAGCATGTCGTAACTTTGGCTACAGTACGCCAAGCACTGCAGCTGCCTGAGAACTGCACATATTCCACTATTGAGGAGCCAGTTCTTTAAAATATGATGGCCTGTCTGGGGTATGAAAGGACATTGGCCAAGCTGGGTCAATTGAAGAGACCTTACATAAAGAGGGAATGGAGTTTCTTCTTTGACTGCATCACCAAGGCTTTTGCAAACAAATGTTCTAATTTTGATGCCATCCCCATCCTGAGTCAACAAATCGGGTATGCTCTCATTAATCAAACTAATTTTGATTATGCAAGTGATGTTTTAGGTTTTATTGGGGATAGGATGACGGAAGACTGTCTTCATACCCCAAGTAGCTTATTTATAGCTTTTGTTGTGATAATAAGCCCCAAGTAGCTCATGAATTACTTGCATCATTCAAACTAGCCAAAAGAGCTTTTAACGACTTATTATCTACTGATAATAAGAAGGCTGTGTTGAGACCCCTCCAAATACCTTTATATGTCAAACAAGCCTTAATAATCTATGATCCGGTGAAATACACTGCATTATATCCTGATGTCCAACCATCAGAACCTCAACCATCGGCACCTACCACCTCTACACAAACACCTCAGACTTCTCAACCATCAACACAAAAAACCAGACCTTCATCTTCCAAACCTTCTAAGAGAACAAAGTATGTTCCTCAACCTCCACAAAAGAGAAGGAAGATGATTCTCAGAGATGAGTCTGAGAGTGAAGAGCAAACAATTGAAGCAAGAGTTCATACATCTGAACCTGTGATAGTTGAAGCTAAGAATGTTACTTCTCAGAAAGAAACAACAGCTCAAAGTTCTGATACTTTGAAAAGGAAATTTGTAAATTCTGATGCTGCTGAAGCAACTCCTTCATTGGCAAGGAGATTAAATAAAATGAAGGCAAGGAGGTATTTGGCTACGGCTATATTAGAAGATACTGAAGAAGCTGAGGAAGGGGATCAGGAATCTCTGATCTCATAAGAACCAATTATTATTGCAGCCCTTCCAGCTCAAGCCAAAGACACTGCTAGTGACACAGTTCTTACCCCTCCTATCTCTCCTATTAAAGCTACAGATGATTCTAAAGAACAAACTGATAATTCTGAAATAGATATTCATAATTTGAATATACCTAAAGTTCTTTATCTGGAAGCTCCATCTACATTAAAGACACCAGCTATGGAGATAAATTCTGCTGATCAGAATTTAGATGATGTTATTCCTGAATCTCCAGTTGCTTCACACACTGTTGAGCTCTCAGAACAGAATGAGTCTTCCTCAAGTTCTGATGACAGTGTTTCTGCTGAGACTCCAGTACCTATTCTGGGCAAGGAAGAATTGGTGAAGAAATTTGTTGAAAAGGAAGCACCTATTCCTTGGGAGGATACTCACAGAGGTGTTGAGTGGACCAAGAAGTGGAATGAATCAGATTTTATTCCATGTTCTAAAATTCTGACAGAGCATATTACAAAAGCTGATGAGTTGCTCACAAATGTTGATTTCAAGACACAACTCAAGATCACAGCTCTGTCTACAAAACATCTTCAAGGTCTATATACTGCTACTCATGAAAAGGTTGATACACTATTAGAACAAGCTGATAAGCTCGATCAGGTGCTCAACCTTGACAAAAACAGGTATATCATACCTATTTCTGAAAAAGTTGCAGCCATTGAGAAAACTCAAGAGAAGCAACTTTCCCAAATTGCTAAGGTTCTGGTTAATCAAGCTTCTCAGAAAGCTCAATTTGATGAATTCCAATCTTCAGTTGAACTTCTTCTTTCTCTCTTACTTCCTGATGAAGCCAAAAAGGGGGAGAAGGTAGTTAAGTCCAAATGCTCACCTACTCAAGAACTGAAGAAAAATGATGATAAAGGTGATGACCAGGAAAACTCTGAAAAGAGCAGAGGTCAAAGAAAAGTTTAAGGAAAATCTTCTATTCAGAACAAGTCAAGTTCTGATGATGTGAATGCTCAAAGACTGAAGTCAAGCGGTGATAAGCAAAGTCTGATATCAAGTTTTGATATTCTGATTCAGACAGGATCTGAAGACTCTCAGAAGTTCTTGCAAACTATGAAGTTAAAGGGGAAGCAGACTACTGTTTATTACAAAGATCTTAAAATCCAGACACTTGATGAGGAGATAGCAAAAAGATTATTTCTGAAACACAATCCAGGAATGGATTTAGAAACTCTCAAGGAGGAAGAAGCTAGATTTGCTTCTGAGAAGACAAATCCTAAGTCTAAAGCTTCTGATGCAAAGAAACCTCCAAGGCCAAAGGAAAAGGGCATTGTGATCAAGGAAAAGTCAAATTCTGAAACTTCAAAGTTCAGAACTAGATCACAGACTGAGAGTAATCCCAAAGACAAAGGGAAAGGAAAAATTGATGAACCAACCAAGTCACTGGACTTGAAAACTTCTCAAGATCTGATGAAACCAGTGTGTAAAATGGTTCAAGTATCTGATGATAATCTTGTTGAAGATGAAACTGTTCAAATTCTGAAAAGAAGAAAGATAAGTGAAGATTCTAAAACAACCTTTGACACTGCTCAAGTTGTTGTTCAGAATAAAGGACAGGAAGGTACAGAAGAAACAACAAATTCTGATCAAGCTATCAAGACATCAACTGCTGACAATGCTCAAGTTGATTTGAATAAATTGACAATTGATGATAAGAAGAAGCTGTTATGGAAAAAAGCTACTCCAGTTGAACAAATCCAATCTCATGATTAATCAACTTGCTACATTTGGGTTGAAAGCCAAGCAACCTAGAGATAGAGCTAGATTAGGTTCTGACGAAGAGAAGATTCAAATAGGAGTAGATGTTACTCTAAGAGATCCTTTCATATTGACAGAGAAACCATATGAACAAATCAAACAAAGGCACCTTGACAAGGTGTTGTCTGCTCAAGTTGTGATAGATGCTCATGATAAGGAGAATCTGAAAGAGAAATTAATCTTATTTCTCGATGATGGAAGGACTTATAGATTAGCTGATTCTGATGTATTAAAGAAGTCTATCAGAGAACTTCAACATATTCATTATCTTTTGGAAGTAAAATCTGATGTTACAAGAAGATGGTCAGAATATATTTTGAAGGCTATAAGAGATCTATTCAGAATCTCTGGTACAAAGACTTCTCATTACAGTCCAATGATTACTGAAGGTGATGGAAGAGAAATTCCTATGCTGAAGAATTCTGCTAAGGTGGAAGTTATTCTGAAAGGAAGATGCTTATGTTATAATGAAAACTCTTCACATCCTAAGGTTATCAGACTTGGTGATGGACTTGAAAGAACATCCATTCAAGCTCTCAGAACAGCCATTTATCAAATTGGTGACAGTAAAGAAGAAGAACTGATGCAGGTCAAAGCACAGTTAGCTGATGTTCTGAAGAAAGCTGAAGATAATCTGATAAATGATTTTGTTAAGAATCATTATGGATTCATATTGATTCAGTGATGTTGGTAAAGCTGGATATTTTGTAAGTTGTAATTTATAGTCTTGTTAAACTTTTATTGCATTTGAACTTAAATGTTTTTGACATCATCAAATCTATTAACTTGTATATTCTTGCATAATTTACAAGTTGGGGGAGATTGTTGGATATATTTGAGATGTCATATCTAATATGTTTCATGTTTAGTTTTTAGATCTTAACTAACAGGAAATATCAGTTCTTACTGAAATCAGGACTTACTGGAAGTCAGGACTTAAGGATATCAGTACATAGATTATCAGAAGATAATATCAGAAGATGGATATCAGAACTTAAGTACTGGAGAACTAACAGTTTAGGAAGGAAGCTGATTTATAGGAAAGAAGATCGAAACTAATACAGAATAAGATATGCATGGAAAGAGTTCGAGGACTAGAAGAATTATATAAGATATCTGGTTGATATATTTTAGGAGATAGAATTATATTCCATATTAACTAGAAGTTATCTTGTAACTGTGTGTCTATATAAACACAGACATAAGTTTACTCTATAAGAGTTACGATCATCGAGAAGATCATATATTGTAACCTAGCAGCTCTCGTGATATTTGTTCATCACTGAGAGAGAACAGTTCCATTGTAACAGAGTTTGTTATATCGAATACATCTATTTTATGTTACTTGTGCTTTAAATCAATTTGATTGTATTCTACATTATATTTAACCCCCTTCTACAGTGTTGTGTGACCTAACACACTAGCTTGAAACTGTTTGGAGAGAGCTGCAGTGGTGCTACATCATATAACTCAATAACTTCCCTAAAATAGGGATGTAAGGGCGCGCCCACTCCAAGTGACACCGGTTTTGGGCTTGTAACCATCCTAGGTATTCTAAAATTCCTTCCATAATTGAATAAGCGGGGGTGCACAATGCTAATAGGGCAAGCCCAAATACTCTCCATGTTATAAAACTTCATCACCTAATCCAGTTGTTCATTTGAACAACTTGATGACATACCTATGCAAAAAAGCTTCCCCTATTCTTTCCTGAAGCAGTTCTTTACAGCTTCTGAACAAACCTTGTATTTGCTCCAATCAATATCTATCTCACTATCAAAAACTTCACAATGTTCATATGGTATTGGGGAGTGTTCTGGAGAAATGGAGAGTTGGTATGTATCATCGTCGAAGAAATTCATCCATCATGCAAAGCTGGAAAATTCTCACCAGGTGCGTCCTCAGGAGAATTAGGTTGAGCCGTGCCATTAGTTGGCTGACTTTAAGAATTAGGTTTATAGTTTTCCATATATGGCCCAGCTCCTGTGATGGCATTATAGGCCTCCTGTGGAGTGAGTATTTTGGCATTGCTGCCTAGAATAATGATGTACTCCTCCCTAAATCTGGAAAGTGCCTCCTTCATGTTGATTAAAAAGGTTTTGAAGAGCCAGGCATCCACATTTCCATCTCTGTCAGCTTCATCTACAATCTTGTCTTGCTATTTTTCAACTTTCTCCCTATAGGTAAGAAAGATGGCTTGATAGTCTTGGTTTTTCATGTTTGATGTGAGTAATTGCGGAGCAATATTAGCAAACCCCTTAATTTGATATATCACCATCTCATCTATAGTTTGGGTTTGAGATTTTCTATCTTGTAGCCACTGAGAGAGAATGTGTGAAGGTTGTACAGATGTGAAAGGTTGGTTTAGGTCTATTATTTTTTGAGTTGAAGTGGTGGGAATAGAAGGTATGGTGGTATCTGTGAGTTAAATCACAGTTGAACTCACAACTATAACTCCCATTTTTCAATGATATATGGAATTTGTGGGGTAGTTGCTATGCCTAAAATTTGGGACAAAGAATATTCGGGTCAGATCCAAGTAAAATGATATCAATTAAGGCAAATAATACCTAAATTGAGGTAAATTAGGGCTTTCCCTCTTTCCTAAAAAGGAAAGGGCGCAACCTCATAGAACACAGTTCCTCTGTAATTACATCTCTACCAGTTTTTGACAAAACTACTCATATTCTCAATATACACAATACACACAAATTGTTCACCTTCTTCCTTCTCTCTGTAAAACTTTCAAACTTGAATTTTTCTATGAAACCCTAATTCTTTCAAATGGAAAATACTAATTCAGTTTCAAAGTTTGCTTCTACTAAGTACATGCATGATCAAACTTTTGTTGTCAATAACTTTAAATCTCAATTGAATCATGCTGACATTCATTCTGATTTTCATATGATTCAAGAGTTTCTTGAGCAAAGTGAAATTGGGCATGCTTTAACATCCCCTTCTCGAGTTTGGTTTAAATAAATCATGCATATTTGGTTTATTGCCAGAATTAATCCTACAAAGGGGACAATATTCTTCACTCATGATGAGAAGGAGTATGAGATTACAGCTGATGTTATTGAAAAGGCTTTAAAACTACCTTTATTGAATGGTAAAACAATAGTGGTGACATATACCAACGCTCTATTTGAGTTTGTAAGGGCATTGGCCTTAGCACAGAATTCACCAAGGCTAGGGAGCTCTTAGGACAAAGCTCATAAAGGAATGGAAATTCTATTTTAAATGCATTAGGCGTGCTTTTCTCTTCTCAATAAGGTATCCAACTTTGATGCACTGCCTCTAGTATCTGTGCAATTAGGCTATTCTTTAATCTTTGGTCATGCATTTGATTATGGAACTAAAGTCTAGCAATTCCTGATAGCTAGATGGAGTGCCAAGGATGGTGTGATAGGGTATACTAGGTTTCTGCAAATAATTCAATACCTATTTGTTTCCTGATGTAAGTTTTGACAATGATGAGCTTGTATTTATATTTCAAATTACATCAAAATTAATGCATGATTTAGCCAAAATGAAAGAAAAGTTTGCAGGAGGAGCTAATTACCTTTTTAGATGTGGCAATTTCTACAAAGAAAGATACCACACTGATATTCTTTAAAAAATCCTGACACTGTGGAACAGGGCACATCCAACCCTTTTCTTGACCCAAGCATTTCTGTTTCCAAATACCAACCCAAACACATTTCAACCTCTGATTCTTTTGAAAAGGAATTAGTTGTAAAAACTAAACAACCAGCTGAGGCTGATATGTCAGGAGGATAATCAAGTTCAAGGATTGTTTCACCTTCACCAAAAATACAAGAGTTACAAGGTGGAGAAAAGAAGCTATCTGGCATTAAGAAGCATATCCCATCAGTAACTAGGGTTAGACAGGCTTTGGCTGAAAAGAAAAAGGAAACTAGGGCTGAAAGAAGTGTTATTGATGAATCCTCAGATACTGACAGTGATGAAGGTCCTTTAGTATTTGTTAGATATAATTGATGATATCATGACATAAACTATCAGGAGTTCTTATCAGGACTTAATATCATTATTTACAGAAGAGTGACGTCATCCGTATTTATATCGGTACTTGATGATTAGCAGTTGAAGTCATCAAGATTTGTCACGTCAGTAGATATTTGAGGAGGAAAAGGAAAGCATAAATTCACGGCGGTGAAGGACTTTATCTCAAAAGCAATCATACATGGATATGTAATAGGTTTCCTTATTGTAATAATATAAGATTCCTTATTGATTGTGTAACTGTGCTCTATATAAAACACATATTAGGTTTATGCTTTAAGCATTACGTACATTGATATATCATTCGCATAACCTAACAATTCTCAAGGATAATTGTTCATCCTTTGAGAGAGTACTTTTGTAATTAGTTTTTATCTGTTAATATAAAAACTATTGATTATGTTAAAGCATTATCGAATTGTTTGCATAAACTGTATTCACCCCCTCTAGAGTTCATTACGGACCTAACAATTGGTATCGGAGCTTTCTATTGACATACAAACATTTTAAGATCTGAAAATCAATCTTTAATGGCAGATAAGGAAGCACCACATAATCCACTACCACCACCCCCAACCACTTCACTGATTAGCAGTAATATGAGTAGGTATGAAGCCATCAAGGTTCCAATCCTGAAGATACATGATTATCCAATCTGGAAAGTTGGGATGTCCATGTGCTTGGAAGAAACATAGCCTAAATACTTGAACAGGATTTATGATGGTCCTCATAGACTAATGAAGGTAGTTGTTGCTGTAGCAGGAGAAGCAAAAAAGATGGTTGATAAAAACAAGAAGGACTATACTCCTAAGATCTTTCATCTATTATGAAGGATGAAAAAGTCAGACATATCTTGCATAGCAGTCTTGATAGTG
The DNA here is from genome assembly GCF_009905375.1 of Apium graveolens. NCBI lineage: Eukaryota > Viridiplantae > Streptophyta > Magnoliopsida > Apiales > Apiaceae > Apium > Apium graveolens. The sequence goes on from NC_133657.1 coordinate 67,850,566, forward strand.
TTATGTCCAATATGGTAATTGGATGTAAAATGGCAAAGGAAATTAGGGATGCTTTAGAAGTAAAGTGTCAAGGTACTACTGCTATCAAGAAGAACAGGAGGACAATTCTTACTCAAGAATATGAGCACTTTGACTCAAGTGATAATGAGTCCTTAACTGAGATCTATGACAGATTGCAGAAGCTGTAGAATGACCTATCTCCTGTCGACAAGAAATATGATTTAAAGGACTCAAACTTGAAGTTTCTACTTGCACTCCCTGAAAAGTGGGACGAGAAGGTCACATCAAAAAGGGATAATTTTGAACTTGATGAAACACCTCTAGATGAGATCTATGGTATACTGAAAAGTCATGAACTATAGATCGAGAAAAGAAGAAGAGAAAAGGATCCAAGTCTAGACTAGTTGCACTTAAAATTGAAGAGAATCCAAAGGAGAAAGCTAGGAGAAAAGGTTACTCCAAAGGAAAAGCTATGATTGCAAAGTCTGATACTGAGTCATCAAACTCTGATGATGATTACTCAAATACTGATAGTGAATTAGATACTAACAATGATCATAAAAACAATGAAGACATGGAATAAATAGTTGTTCTATTGGTTAAAAGCTTCAAGAAGATGATATAAAAGAACTTGAAAAAAGGGAAAAGGTTTTCCAGAAAAGGTTCCAGTTCCTCAAACTCTGATAAGAGGAATGATAGAAGAAACACTGATAGGAAGGAATCAAAGTTTGGAAAATCTGACAAGTCAAAGGAAAGATCCTACAACTGTGATGGAATTGGACACTTTGCAGCTGACTGCAGAAAATCAAAAGCTGAGAAGAAACAAGCCTTAATCTCAAAGAAGAAAAACTGGGATGATTCATCAGATTCAGATGATGGTGTCAACTATGTTCTCATGACAAATACTGATACAAAGGCTAATAATGCTGAACAAAAGGTACCCCAGACTACCCTTGTTTTTGAGACTGATGATATGTGGCGCCCCAAAACCCGGGGTCAGGAGTCTCGGAAGCCACGCCATCTAAACTCACACAACTCACACTACAATATATAAATACTCATGCTTCACGACCCCACACTTATCACACACACACTTACAGGTTATTGTCTTGGAAACGAACCATCATAACTAGAGTAATAGTCAACCATCAAGTGATATTTATTACAACCCAAAAGTAATTAATCTTACTGGGGAGTGACCTTTAAGTAAAGCTAGTCCGCCGGCCAAATATACGCTTCTTGTTTCTTACCTTCATACTTATAAATAATCCGAACTATAAACAACTGAAAACTAATCCAACTTATTCTGACTACCTGTGGTACAACACCAAACAATCTACGGAACAGCTGCCCATTTCCTACCCGTTTCCTGGCTGTGGTTCTCATGACAGGCATCTTGATTCACTGTTGTGTTGTGTCAATTTAAGAAAACAAGTGTGAGCTATAATGCCCAACATGATAATGTACAGTATGGAAATGACTGTATGATAACATCATTTATGATAATTACGTTTTATTCGAAAATAGTTTTCCTTGGTAATACACACCTTCTTATGAAACCAATTCTTTAAGGGATTTTAATATCCTGCGAATACCTTAATAGTAATCCCAGCACCTAGGCTTGGGTTACGGTATTACATCACAATTCCAATTGGAAGAATTAGGACACTCGTTGCAGCCACCGTATATGATGATCAGTCGTAATACGATAATAGTAACCTTTTCTACTAGTAGAGGGATGACACCTTCACATCTTGGTTATCACCCTTGCCGCATACGGGCTATGTGTCCTCATTTCGGGTATACACACACTTCGCAGGTCCATAGGTACATATTGTACCGTCTCCTACGGTACCAGTAGTCTATCCAATACATGAAGTACTTGGATCCTACCCCCCTGTCCTTTAGGAAATCCTATCATATCTCGAGAACTCGAACCACATCGAAGTTCCTCCAAGCGTTTTGCTTGTTGATAGGAATAGCTTTACTTTATATATATATATTGTACTTCCAAAAGTTTCGGAGGAAGTACTAAGGATGTCAGTTGACCGTTGTCAACAGATAATTAAATAAGGGGGAAAAGTTTCTCCTTGAAACTATATTCAAAATATTAAATAAGTCGGGATAATGTTCTCCGATAATATGAAATTATTTGAATGATATTCTGAAATCAAAAAGTATGTTTTGAATCAGGATCTATGATTTTTAAATCAATAATAAACTCTTTCATAAATAATAAATAATTAAATGATGATCGATAAATAATTAAACCTCGAATGAGTTTACTCTTCAAAAGAGTATTTAAAATAATATTCCTCAACTAGTTTATGTCTACATAATTAATTAATCTATAATGATTAATCGGTTTTGAAATATTTAATCATCGGAGTATACTACTCCCATAATAAGGAATAAGTATATAGTATTTATTATTCGAACAATAAAGTATAGTTAAGGGAATATGATCGTTGGGAAAATCGTTTTAATAGAAGTTCGAGGTGTTTTAATGTTTCGTAAGTGGACGATGAGTCCCTTTAAAAAAATGTACTACTATGGACTTATAACCGTCCTATAATATCACCGGAAATGATTCCCGGGTTTTATCTTATATCCTGACCGATTCTCGGTCTTATATAATACATCACGCTTAAAGCGAAATAACATTTCACGATATATACTTTATCGTACAACATCGCTATATTATGCGAAATTCAACAACTATGTATCATGGCAAGCATGGTATTTATACAATGATAGTAAAACAATCCTTTCATAACACAATAGTAAAAATGGAGTTGGGTTTGTAAACTTTCCTGGGTATCTCGAGGTGGAGGATGCTCTAGGTTCCGCTTGGAAATCTATAACCATAACACAATTCATTTCGTTAGGTCCCGTTCTAATTTACGGCAACTCGCACTCATGCGCTACTTGTTATGCATCCTCTCAACTTATACTACCCTTATTATTCCTTTAAGTCATATTCACATTATGGTCACTTCATTTTTCTAAGTATCGTAGGTTGATTCTCATTATCGTCGTCGGCTTCGCTTATGGATTCTTATGATTTCTACTCGCGCGGTGTCGGCTCCGACATTTTTATAAAATTGGGAAATCATTATTTTCCCTTGAAATTTTTATAGAAGTTAGGAAACTCAATGTGTTACTCTCTGTAAATATTTCATGATTTATGAACACTTTTAAGTCTATCCTTTATATTTTCAAAGTTCGTAATTTGTAGCAGTTTTTGTCGCGTAAATCACTTTTACTAAAATAGCCATAACTTTTGATCCGTAAATCGGAATCAAGTGATTCAAGCGCCAAAACGATCCTTATAACATTTTCTATCCTAAACAAAGGTTATTTTTCAAGAAACTACAGTTTAAAATTTCAGTACTCTCTGCAGAAACTTAAAGTTACGATTTTTTGGTTTTAACGAAGTTATGTTTACGATCGGGGTTTCGTTTACGCCCTAACTCTTAACACAACCACCAACAATCATCATATCATCATCAACACACAAACTCCTATCAAGAACATCATATTCTTGAGGCAACAACAACCAACCTTAAATCTTCTTAACTTAATCATCAAGATTTCACCAATAACACTCATTACACCAGGTTTACTACCACATACTAAATGGATCTTAAAAATGAATCTTAAATAAAGTTGGGCCAAAGATTTTTACCTTTCTTGAAATTTTGAGATGTGTTCTTAAGGATGGGGGAGGCTTGAAAGTGCTTAGTATGATATTTAGAACCTAAAACCACCATTGAAATCAAGAAACCAAAGAGAGGTTACTATTCACACTATTCACTAGTGAGTTTTTTGAATTTATTTCACCCATCAAACCTTGATAAAAAGAGATGAAAGAGTTTTCTTACCTTAGTTTAATTGCTAGGAGGCTTTAGAATTAAATGGGTGATTTTACAAGAGCTAGAACTTGGAGATTTGAATTTGATTTCTCCTTTTTTTTCATTAGGGCCGAATGGAGCTTCCAAGGGGGGTATTTATACTACTCTTGGTTGCTTCTCTTGGATGCTTTGCTAGGTTGCTTCTAGGAAAATGAGTTGATATCTTTGCAATTGATTTTATTCTCCTAGTATAGCATTCTAAGTTGATTCTTGGTTACATATCTTAGGGATAAATCCTAATAGCTTACCAGGATACAAGCTAAACTACAAGGTTAGCTTCCTTAGCACACTATTTTGCTAGCTAGCTTTATCATCCTAATGGTTAGCTCACTATTTGATGAAGTAACTATGGTTACTTCGTTACCATGGTTTAGTTAGTGCGTTACATTTATTTAATCGTTTACGCGTTCGCTCGGTTACTTAAACGTTCTTCGTAATACTTACTCGTAAATGGTTCACGATGTAATTCCTTTCGTATTTATTCCTTATATTTTTATTTATCCTACTTGAATATAAATCCGTAGGGTTTTAATCTCGTAATTATATTTTGATTCCCGTACTCCTCGATGAGTCGTAAATACGGTCATTTTTCAAAGTTCGTTTTCTTCGAAAACTAATAGCCTTTACAAACACTCATTCGATACGTATAGTCGTGATATCAATTCCGAAACTCATTTTCTCATGCACTACATAGTATGGGCTCAAAAATTTTTCCCGTCCGTCGGGGTTACTATTCATTAAATATTTTACAAGGTCTCAAAAATTCGAGTTATTACAGTCTTCCCCTCTAACAAGGATTCCGTCCCGGAATCAATTAGAAAATAAGTGGGGATATATATTCCTCATTGCATCTTTAAGTTCCCAAGTTGACTCTTCGACATTTTGATTTCTCCATAAGATCCTAAACAACTTCAAAGTCTTGTTCCTCAATACTTGCTCTTTTTGGTCCATTACCCTTACTGGTTGCTCAATGTAGGTCAGGTCTGGTTGTAAATCTACCTGCTCGTATTCTATTACATGTCGTGCATCTGCATGGTACTTCCTTAACATGGACACGTGGAACACGTTGTGTTCTTGTTGCAAATTAGGAGGCAAGGCGAGCTCGTAAGCTAGAGGTCCTATTCTCCTCAATATTTCAAAGGGTCCTATGAATCTGGGAATCAGCTTCCCTTTCTTTCCATATCTCATCACTCCTTTCCACGGAGATACCTTCAATAGCACATAATCTCCTACTTTATATTCCCTATCCTTCCTGGTTTGGTCGGCGTACTTCTTTTGTCTGTCCTGGGCTACTACCAGTCTTTTCCTGATGAGTCCTACCATTTCTCTGGTCTGCTGGACTAACTCCGGTCCTAATATCTTGTGTTCTCCAACTTCATCCCAATATAGGGGAGAGCGACATCTCCTTCCATAAAGAGCTTCATACGGGGGCATTCCTATGCTAGCATGATAGCTATTGTTGTAAGCAAATTCGATCAGGGGTAAGTGGTCATCCCAATTTCCTTTGAAATCAATGGCACATACTCGTAGCATATCTTCTAGGGTCTGAATAGTACTTTCGCTTTGTCCATCAGTCTGGGGGTGGTAAGAGGTACTCATGTTTAGTCTGGTGCCTATGTATTCCTGGAAGCTTCTCCAAAATCGGGAATTAAACCTTGCGTCTCTATCTGACACTATGGCTACAGGAACGCCGTGTCTTACTACGATTTCCTTCAAGTAAATATCTACCAACTTGTCTACGGTGTATCTTTCGTTGATTGGTAGGAAGTGTGCGGACTTGGTCAATCTATCTATGATAACCCATATGGCATCATGATTGGTCTTTGTTCTTGGTAAGCCTGTCACAAAATCCATGGCAAAATGCTCCCATTTCCATTCCGGAATCTCTAGGGGTCGTAATAGTCCACTAGGTCGCTGATGTTCAGCCTTCACTCTCTGGCATGTCAAGCACTTGCTGACCCACTCTGCTACTTCTCTTTTCATGTTAGGCCACCAATAATATTCCTTAAGGTCACGGTACATCTTTGTACTTCCTGGGTGGATTGAATATCTAGAGTTGTGCCTTTTGTGCAGCAGCTCATCCTTTAATTCTTGCACATTTGGAATCCAAATTCTGGACGCATACTTCATGATCCCTTTCTCATCCTTCTCGCATCTCACTTCTTCACCGGTCAAGGTTCCTCTTTCTTCATTCATCTTCTTTTCCTGACATACTCGTATCTTTTCGGTCAACTACGGTACTAGCTTAATCTCAAATAATCCTTCTGTTCCCCTACCGGTTATCCTTACGTCAATTTGCATCTTCTCAAATTCCTTAATCAACTCCTCCGATGTCATTATCATCTTGAGTCTTTCCTTCCTACTAAGGGCGTCAGCCACCACATTGGCTTTGCCCGGGTGATACAAAATTTCACAGTCGTAGTCTTTTATAAACTCTAACCATCTCCTATGTCTCATGTTCAGTTCCTTTTGAGTGAAAATATACTTAAGGCTTTTATGGTCAGTGTAGATCTCGCATTTCTCACCATATAGGTAGTGTCTCCAAATTTTCAGGGCAAACACTATGGCTGCTAATTCTAGATCATGCGTAGGGTATCTGCTCTCATATTCCTTCAATTGCCGAGAGACATACGCTATAACTTTGTCGTGCTGCATCAGTACACATCATAATTCTTTAAGTGATGCGTCGCTGTATATTACAAACTCTCCCTTTCCATCGGGAAGAGCAAGCACTGGTGCTGACACCAGCCTCATTTTCAGTTCTTGAAAACTTTCCTCACATTTCTCTGTCCATACAAACTTTTCTGTCTTCCGGGTAAGTCTAGTCAGTGGACCGGCTATCTTAGCAAAATCCTGCACGAATATTCGGTAATATCCTGCTAACCCACAAAACTCCTAACCTCCATTGGGCTAGTTGGTCTTTCCCAATTGGATACCGCCTCTATTTTGGCAGGGTCAACTAAAACTCCTTTGCTACTCACCACATGTCCTAAATACTGAACTTCTCTCAACCAAAACTCGCACTTCGAGAACTTGGATATAATTTCTCATTCCTCAAGATTTCCAAGACTATCCTCAAATGTGTTGCATGTTTTTGCTCTGTCTTTGAGTAGATCAGAATATCATCTATAAAATCTATCACACATATATCTAGGTACTCTTTGAACAATCTGTTCATCAAATCCATAAAGGCTGGGGGTGCATTGGTTAACCCAAACGACTTAACTAAGAACTCATAGTGTCTATACTGAAAGGAATATGTCCTAAGTCCAATCATGTATTAGGATTTAGGAAAAACTTTTATGTAATCTGTTTTGATTTCATTGATATTAATAAAAGACTTGTTTTGTTTTTATTACGGGCTCTATCTATTTAAGTGTTTAAATAAGATATACCATAGTTTAGAGTAAAGCTTTTTATGGATTATGATGAGATCATAATAGTGAGACCTAAAAGATGATAACTCTAAACTTAAATAGTTCCTGGTCATAGGATTACTAGCTGGTAATTAATAATCCGCAAAGATCGGTACATACTATGCTTGCTTCATTATGAAGGATGTCTGTTCTCATAGACATTTGTGTGGTGACACTATAGCTAGTATGTAGGTGCTTATTATAGAATAAGTTCATTGAACATGACTCGCACAGCTGAACAACTGATGGAGTTCACTCACGTGTCAGCAGTTGTTCACATAGTGATAGTTGTACAAGTATCCTTAGACTTGAGGTCATCATAGTCATCTTGTGTACACTGAACTATGCTTTAGTTTAGTTCTTAGTCTCCAGGGACAATTATTAGGGCTCTACTGGGTATAGGAATTTGTACACAAAGATAGTGTATAAACAATAAAGGATCTACCCCTTCCAGTGAAGGAAGCGAATGTTCAAGGCTGGTCCACTTATGCTAGTTCAGGAATCTCTGGCCAGAGTGAATGAAATTAGAAAGGAGTTTCTAATTTGCATAGAACTAAGCATAGTAAATGGAAAGCAAGTGATTAAATTAGATAGGCTCGACACGAGATCCATGCCTTGTATTTAATCAGGACATTGTAGGGTAGAAGGAGTTTATTGTACGGTAACTATTCGCTGAATAGGTTCTTGGTATTCTAAGCAGTGAATTCGTATTATCCGGATAGTCGCGATATGCTGAGAAGTATCCCTCACGATGTAGAATAAATATGATTAATTAATTAATCATATTTAATAAATTAGAGAATTTATATAAATAATGATAAAATAGTTTTATTATTATTTATTTCTACTACCGGCTTAATATTGAACCTACAGGGTCACACCATAAAAGAGAATGATTTAATGGTGGAGGAATTAATTAATAATGGCTGATAATTATTTATTTATGAAATAAATAATTAATTGGCAAATTTTTATAATTGATTAAATGAGATCTAATTGATTATAAATTAATTAAGAAAAGTTCTTAATATTATTAATTAAGAATTTAATTTTTGGAAATTAAATCAAGAGAGAGAATTATTTCTAAAGTGTTTAGAAAAAGGATTAAGAATTAAAAGGTGTTTAAATTATTAATGAGAATAATAAACGGGTTAATAATAATAATATTTTATGGGAAAATTTCAGCTGAAAATTTTGCTTATAAATATACTATTATAAACCCTATTTTTATTCTAACCCAAAAACCCAAATTTTTAGAAAAACCTAATTCTCTCCACCTCCTCCTCCTCCTGAAGGTCATTTTCTTGGTGGATACCGGTGGAGTGCTCACGTTTGAGGAGCAGCTGCTAAGGATCTCCGATCGTTGCTTTTGGATCGCTATTAAAGGTTAGTAATCGATTCATATGTTTTAATCACGATTTATATGCTTTTATTTGGATTTTATATGTGTAAAAGTGTTTTACCATGCCTCCGCTGTGATTAAAATCCAACAATGGTATCAGAGCTTAGGTTGTATGCATATAGATCTGTGGTAAAAATTTCAGAATTTTATGTGCTTGTATGAATTAATTATGATTTTTACAAGTTATATTATGGATTAATTTTGTGTGATGAGAAATCATTTCTTAGAATAATTTTGAATGTTGATCTGGGTTCTACAAGTGTTGTAGATCGTTTGGGTAGTTTTTTCATAATTTTATGATATATAGATTTTTTATTATGAATTTTTGAAGTTGTATCATTAATAATTTGTAATTAGATAAGTATATATATATATTCAATTATGTATATATATTTGTGTTGTTCTATTGCTGTTTGTTGAATGCACGGAAAGAAAGAACAGATGTCAGGCACGGTGTTCGAGACGAGAAAAGACGGCGACTGGTGAAAAAGGCGAAGGACCGCGCGTCTGCCACGCGCGCGTGGGGTTCACGCGCTTCAGGCCCACGCGCGGCGCGTGTCAGCTACGCGCAGGTCAAAGGTCAGATGACATGCTGACGTCATGCTGACGTCATCAGATGACATCATGCTGACGTCAGCACAGGGTTTCGGGCGCGTGTGCGCGTGGGGGCGCGTGGACGGGAGTCGGACACGCGTGTGCGCGTGGGGGCGCGTGGGAGATGTTGTTTTGGCGCGTGCGGGCGCGTGGGAGCTCAGAATTGGGCGTGCCTGGTGCCGTTGGATTCGTCTTTTCCAGACGCTTCTAATGGTATATTATATGATAGTTTAAGAAATTGTTTCGAACTGTTTATAGCTAACAGAAGTGTTTTAAAGCTGTTTTTGACTATTTTAATTGCTTTTAAATGCTTCATGTGATACATAGAGATGTATAATGCTTAGACCAATATGCTAGATGATATAACATGCCTACCTTGATGTTTATTCATGTTGATATATGTGATATATGCTTAGTTTATCATGCGATGATAGATTTAGGTGAACTTAAATGAACATAAGACGTTTGTTAGACAACCTAGTATAGTGAAATTGTTTCATAACCTTAATAATAATATTATGAATACAATCATGAGATTCTTGTGTTTATGAAACACGTAATTGAATATGAATTTTCGATATGAGAGAAAGGATGATTCCGTCAACAACAGATTTCTATCTGTAAGAAAGGGTTATTAAGTGACGCTTCTTGACAATGCTTCACCCGATCTGGGAATCATCTGATTATCGATTATTGATTTGAAATATTTAATTTTAAAGGAAGAATCTCTTTATAATACGATTATGATTGTAACGTAATATAATCCCTCTAAAATTAAATAATATCAAGTAGTAATTGGCCAATGATACAACGGGCTTGTGTCGGTCATAGCCTTCCAACATGATAGAAAGTAGTTCTTATTTTTGAATCATTGTCGGTTCGTGCTACAGCCGAGGGCTTTGATTTCGAAATAAGAAATACTTGTCTATTACATAGAGATGTGTACATTGAATAAAAATCTAAAGGTCGGTACGTGCCACAGCCGTGGGCCTTTGGGGACTGATTCAATTGTACAGAATGTTGGGTTAGACTTGACTTAGAATATTGAGTTTGTCGTGCCACAGCCGTGACTCAATTATTCAAGAGGCTAAAGTTTGATTAGGGAATAACATAAGATGTAATTGACAAGAGTTGTCTACCTATTGAACATTACATGGAGGTTCGTGCCACAGCCGAGGTTGTGTAATGGAATATAGGATCCCTATTCCCACTAGCATTATGAATGCTTAATTTTTCACGTAGGGGGTTGAATAAATTAGGTAAACTAGTGGGAGCCACTTATGAATAAAAACCCGATTCATATAGTGTTTTAAAATGAAATCGAATATTTGCTAAGTGTTGTTATGTGTTTATTATTTACAGATTTACAATACACATTATGTCTTCTGCACTATCACTCAGGAGCATACTGGATGCTCACAAATTGACTGGTCCTAATTATGCTGACTGGCTTCGAAACTTGAGAATTGTTCTCAGGATTGAGAAGCTGGAATACGTGATTGACTCACCTAAGCCTACTGAACCTGCTAGTGATGCACATAATGATGAACATGTTGTGTATCGTAAGTGGATAGATGATGCAAATGTTGCTCAATGCATCATGCTAGCTTCCATGAACATTGAGCTATAGAAGCAACATGAGCATATGGATGCTCACACTATCCTCATGCATCTACAAGAGTTGTATGATGTGGCAGAGAGGACAGCTCGATATGAGATATCGAAGGAGCTATTCGGTTGTAGGATGTCTGAGGGATCATCTGTGAATGACCATGTACTTAAGATGATCAATTTGATTGAACGTCTTGGACAACTTGGTTTTGCCATGGATGGGGAGCTGAGCCAAGACTTTGTCTTGCAATCGCTTCCGAGTTCGTTCTCGCAGTTTGTTGTGAACTTTCACATGAATAAGTTGGATGTCAGCCTGCTTGAACTCCACAACATGTTGAAGACTGCAGAATCAAATTTTCCCCCTGAGAAGAGTTCTGTTCTTCTAATTGGTGAAGGTTCCAATCCTAAGAAAAAGAGAAGGAACCCTTCCAAGAAGAAGAAAGTAGGTGAGAAAATTCCGGTTCCACCAAAAGCAGAAGACCCCAAGAGCAAAGTTGTTTGCTTTCACTGTAACAAGGTGGGGCACTGGAAGAGAAACTGCAAGGTTTACCTTGCAGAATTGAAGAAGAAGTAGGGTAGTGAGACTACCGTTTCTGATTCAGGTATGTTCATGATAGAAGTGAATATGTCATTAAATCAAATTTCTACTTGGGTATTAGATACCGCCTGTGGTTCTCATATCTGCAATTTGTTGTAGGGACTAAGGAGAAGTAGGACTCTTGAGGAAGAGGAGGTGATTCTACTAATGGGAAATGGAGCAAGAGTTGCTGCTGAAGATGTAGAATCATTTCATTTACATATGCCTACGGGCAAGACTATTGTTTTAAATAATTGTTATTTTGTTCCCTCGATTGTGAGGAATATTATTTCTATTCCCATGTTAGACTTGGCTGGATTTTCATTTATTATTGAGAATAATGAATGTTCTATTCTTAGAGATAATATTCTTTATGGACGTGGTACTTTAAATAATGGTCTGTATAAATGTGACATAATTTACTTCAGATTGAACAAACTAATAAAAGAAAAGGGATGATGAAAATCTCACTTCATTGTGGCACTGCAGTCTCCATTTAGTAGACATAGAGAGAGGGCTGCAAATTTGCTAGGAATGGTACACACAGATGTATGTGGACCAATGTCTACGCAAGCCATGGGTGGATTTTCATACTTCATTACTTTCATGGATAATAGATCTAGATTCGGATATGTGTTTGATGAAACACAAGTCTGAAGCCTTTGAAAAGTTCAAAGAGTATAAGTATGAAGTGGAGAAATAAACCAAACATAGTATTATAATTCTTCGATTAGATCGAGGTGGTGAATACTTGAATGGAGAGTTTCTGGATTATCTCAAAGTAAATGGTATAGTCTCCCAGTGGACGCCTCCAGATTGGTATCTGAAAGGAGAAATTGAACTTTGTTAGGCATAGTTCGGTCCATGATGAGCTATGCAAATCTTCCAGTATTCCTATGGGGTTATGCATTGGAAACCTCAGCATATTTACTGAATAAGGTGCCTTCCAAATCTGTTCCTCAAACTCCGTATGAGATATGGAAAGAAAGGAAACCGAGTCTTAAACACGTTAAGATTTGGGGATGTCCAGCTTATGTCAAGAAAGTTGACCCAGATAAGCTGGAATATCGATCCGTAAAATGTAGTTTTGTGGGATATCCTAAAGAGACTTTAGGGTATTACTTTTACACCGATCATCGGATGTTTGTCTCCAGACATGCTACCTTCTTGGAAAAGGAGTTTATCCTTGAAGGAAACAGTGGGAGCAAAATTGAACTTGATGAAGTTTAAGAAGCACAAACTACTACGGATCAAGTGGAAACACCTGTTCTGACTGAACAACTTTCTGTGGAACAGCCCATTTGTAGGTCAGGGAGAGTGTCTCGCTAACCTGAGAGGTAATATGGCCTTGTCATTGAGAATGACAATGAGTTGTCGATCATTGATGATGACGACCCTGTGACCTATAATGAGGCTATGAGTAGTGTTGACTCAGAGAAATGGCATAGTGCCATGAAATCCGGAATGAAATCTATGTATACGGGATACAAAAGAATGATTAGACCAGATGGCCAGGTGGAGACCTTTAAGGCCAGGCTTTTGGGAAAAGGATTCAAACAAAGGCAATTGATTGACTTTGATGAAACCTTTTACCTGTAGCCCTGTTATAATCAGTTCGGATTTTGCTTGCGAATGCTGCTTACTACGACTATGAGATCTGGCAAATAGCCAGATGGTTTTCTTTCCAAGAGAAATGAAAACCTAGTGTGTAAGCTGCTGCGAACCATATGTGGTTTAAAGCAAGCTTCTCGTAGATGGAACATCCGTTTTGATGAGACAATCAAAGAGTTTGATTTTTTGAAAAACATAGATGAACCATGTGTCTACAAAAGGGTTAGTGGGAGCGCGATAACATTTCTTGTGTTGTATTGAAATAGAGTTGACACACATAACAACATAGCAGACCCACTCACAAAGCTACTTTATGAAAGTCACTTTGATCGTCATAAAGAAAAGATGGGTATTAGATACCAGAGTGATTGGCTTTAGTACACGTGGGAGATTGAAAGGAATATGTCCTAAGTCCAATCATGTATTAGGATTTAGGAATAACTTTTATGTAATCTGTTTTGATTTCATTGATATTAATAAAAGACTTGTTTTGTTTATATTACGGGCTCTATCTATTTAAGTGTTTAAATAAGATATACCATAGTTTAGAGTAAAGCTTTTTATGGATTATGATGAGATCATAATAGTGAGACCTAAAAGATGATAACTCTAAACTTAAATAGTTCCTGGTCATAGGATTACTAACTGGTAATTAATAATCCGCAAAGATCGGTACATACTATGCTTGCTTCATTATGAAGGATGTCTGTTCTCATAGATATTTGTGTGGTGACACTATAGCTAGTATGTAGGTGCTTATTATACAATAAGTTCACTGAACATGACTCGCACAGCTGAACAACTGATGGAGTTCACTCACGTGTCAGCAGTTGTTCACATAGTGATAGTTGTACAAGTATCCTTAGACTTGAGGTCATCATAGTCATCTTGTGTACACTGAACTATGTTTTGGTTTAGTTCTTAGTCTCCAGGGACAATTATTAGGGCTCTACTGGGTATAGGAATTTGTACACGAAGATAGTGTATGATCAATAAAGGATCTACCCCTTCCAGTGAAGGAAGCGAATGTTCAAGGCTGATCCACTTATGCTAGTTCAGGAATCTCTGGCCAGAGTGAATGAAATTAGAAAGGAGTTTCTAATTTGCATAGAACTAAGCATAGTAAATGGAAAGCAAGTGATTAAATTAGATAGGCTCGACACGAGATCCATGCCTTGTATTTAATCAGGACATTGTAGGGTAGAAGGAGTTTATTGTACGGTAACTATTCGCTGAATAGGTTCTTGGTATTCTAAGCAGTGAATTCGTATTATCCGGATAGTCGCGATATGCTGAGAAGTATCCCTCACGATGTAGAATAAATATGATTAATTAATTAATCATATTTAATAAATTAGAGAATTTATATAAATAATGATAAAATAGTTTTATTATTATTTATTTCTACTACCAGCTTAATATTGAACCTACAGGGTCACACCATAAAAGAGAATGATTTAATGGTGGAGGAATTAATTAATAATGGCTGATAATTATTTATTTATGAAATAAATAATTAATTGGCAAATTTTTATAATTGATTAAATGAGATCTAATTGATTATAAATTAATTAAGAAAAGTTCTTAATATTATTAATTAAGAATTTAATTTTTGGAAATTAAATCAAGAGAGAGAATTATTTCTAAAGTGTTTAGAAAAAGGATTAAGAATTAAAAGGTGTTTAAATTATTAATGAGAATAATAAACGGGTTAATAATAATAATATTTTATGGGAAAATTTCAGCTGAAAATTTTGCTTATAAATATACTATTATAAACCCTATTTTTATTCTAACCCAAAAACCCAAATTTTTAGAAAAACCTAATTCTCTCCACCTCCTCCTCCTCCTGAAGGTCATTTTCTTGGTGGATACCGGTGGAGTGCTTCACGTTTGAGGAGCAGCTGCTAAGGATCTCCGATCGTTGCTTTTGGATCGCTATTAAAGGTTAGTAATCGATTCATATGTTTTAATCACGATTTATATGCTTTTATTTGGATTTTATATGTGTAAAAGTGTTTTACCATGCCTCCGCTGTGATTAAAATCCAACAATGGTATCAGAGCTTAGGTTGTATGCATATAGATCTGTGGTAAAAATTTCAGAATTTTATGTGCTTGTATGAATTAATTATGAATTTTACAAGTTATATTATGGATTAATTTTGTGTGATGAGAAATCATTTCTTAGAATAATTTTGAATGTTGATCTGGGTTCTACAAGTGTTGTAGATCGTCTGGGTAGTTTTTTCATAATTTTATGATATATAGATTTTTTATTATGAATTTTTGAAGTTGTATCATTAATAATTCGTAATTAGATAAGTATATATATATATATTCAATTATGTATATATATTTGTGTTGTTCTGTTGCTGTTTGTTGAATGCACGGAAAGAAAGAACAGATGTCAGGCACGGTGTTCGAGACGAGAAAAGACGGCGACTGGTGAAAAAGGCGAAGGACCGCGCGTCTGCCACGCGCGCGTGGGGTTCACGCGCTTCAGGCCCACGCGCGGCGCGTGTCTGCTACGCGCAGGTCAAAGGTCAGATGACATGCTGACGTCATGCTGACGTCATCAGATGACGTCATGCTGACGTCAGCACAGGGTTTCGGGCGCGTGTGCGCGTGGGGGCGCGTGGACGGGAGTCGGACACGCGTGTGCGCGTGGGGGCGCGTGGGAGATGTTGTTTTGGCGCGTGCGGGCGCGTGGGAGCTCAGAATTGGGCGTGCCTGGTGCCGTTGGATTCGTCTTTTCCAGACGCTTCTAATGGTATATTATATGATAGTTTAAGAAATTGTTTCGAACTGTTTATAGCTAACAGAAGTGTTTTAAAGCTGTTTTTGACTGTTTTAATTGCTTTTAAATGCTTCATGTGATACATAGAGATGTATAATGCTTAGACCAATATGCTAGATGATATAACATGCCTACCTTGATGTTTATTCATGTTGATATATGTGATATATGCTTAGTTTATCATGCGATGATAGATTTAGGTGAACTTAAATGAACATAAGACGTTTGTTAGACAACCTAGTATAGTGAAATTGTTTCATAACCTTAATAATAATATTATGAATACAATCATGAGATTCTTGTGTTTATGAAACACGTAATTGAATATGAATTTTCGATATGAGAGAAAGGATGATTCCGTCAACAACAGATTTCTATCTGTAAGAAAGGGTTATTAAGTGACGCTTCTTGACAATGCTTCACCCGATCTGGGAATCATCTGATTATCGATTATTGATTTGAAATATTTAATTTTAAAGGAAGAATCTCTTTATCATACGATTATGATTGTAACGTAATATAATCCCTCTAAAATTAAATAATATCAAGTAGTAATTGGCCAATGATACAACGGGCTTGTGTCGGTCATAGCCTTCCAACATGATAGAAAGTAGTTCTTATTTTTGAATCATTGTCGGTTCGTGCTACAGCCGAGGGCTTTGATTTCGAAATAAGAAATACTTGTCTATTACATAGAGATGTGTACATTGAATAAGAATCTAAAGGTCGGTACGTGCCACAGCCGTGGGCCTTTGGGGACTGATTCAATTGTACAGAATGTTGGGTTAGACTTGACTTAGAATATTGAGTTTGTCGTGCCACAGCCGTGACTCAATTATTCAAGAGGCTAAAGTTTGATTTGGGAATAACATAAGATGTAATTGACAAGAGTTGTCTACCTATTGAACATTACATGGAGGTTCGTGCCACAGCCGAGGTTGTGTAATGGAATATAGGATCCATATTCCCACTAGCATTATGAATGCTTAATTTTTCACGTAGGGGGTTGAATAAATTAGGTAAACTAGTGGGAGCCACTTATGAATAAAAACCCGATTCATATAGTGTTTTAAAATGAAATCGAATATTTGCTAAGTGTTGTTATGTGTTTATTATTTACAGATTTACAATATACATTATGTCTTCTGCACTATCACTCAGGAGCATACTGGATGCTCACAAATTGACTGGTCCTAATTATGCTGACTGGCTTCGAAACTTGAGAATTGTTCTCAGGATTGAGAAGCTGGAATACGTGATTGACTCACCTAAGCCTACTGAACCTGCTAGTGATGCACATAATGATGAACATGTTGTGTATCGTAAGTGGATAGATGATGCAAATGTTGCTCAATGCATCATGCTAGCTTCCATGAACATTGAGCTATAGAAGCAACATGAGCATATGGATGCTCACACTATCCTCATGCATCTACAAGAGTTGTATGATGTGGCAGAGAGGACAGCTCGATATGAGATATCGAAGGAGCTATTCGGTTGTAGGATGTCTGAGGGATCATCTGTGAATGACCATGAACTTAAGATGATCAATTTGATTGAACGTCTTGGACAACTTGGTTTTGCCATGGATGGGGAGCTGAGCCAAGACTTTGTCTTGCAATCGCTTCCGAGTTCGTTCTCGCAGTTTGTTGTGAACTTTCACATGAATAAGTTGGATGTCAGCCTGCTTGAACTCCACAACATGTTGAAGACTGCGGAATCAAATTTTCCCCCTGAGAAGAGTTCTGTTCTTCTAATTGGTGAAGGTTCCAATCCTAAGAAAAAGAGAAGGAACCCTTCCAAGAAGAAGAAAGTAGGTGAGAAAATGCCGGTTCCACCAAAAGCTGAAGACCCCAAGAGCAAAGTTGTTTGCTTTCACTGTAACAAGGTGGGGCACTGGAAGAGGAACTGCAAGGTTTACCTTGCAGAATTGAAGAAGAAGTAGGGTAGTGAGACTACCGTTTCTGATTCAGGTATGTTCATGATAGAAGTGAATATGTCATTAAATCAAATTTCTACTTGGGTATTAGATACCGCCTGTGGTTCTCATATCTGCAATTTGTTGTAGGGACTAAGGAGAAGTAGGACTCTTGAGGAAGAGGAGGTGATTCTACTAATGGGAAATGGAGCAAGAGTTGCTGCTGAAGATGTAGAATCATTTCATTTACATATGCCTACGGGCAAGACTATTGTTTTAAATAATTGTTATTTTGTTCCCTCGATTGTGAGGAATATTATTTCTATTCCCATGTTAGACTTGGCTGGATTTTCATTTATTATTGAGAATAATGAATGTTCTATTCTTAGAGATAATATTCTTTATGGACGTGGTACTTTAAATAATGGTCTGTATAAATGTGACATAATTTACTTCAGATTGAACAAACTAATAAAAGAAAAGGGATGATGAAAATCTCACTTCATTGTGGCACTGCAGTCTCCATTTAGTAGACATAGAGAGAGGGCTGCAAATTTGCTAGGAATGGTACACACAGATGTATGTGGACCAATGTCTACGCAAGCCATGGGTGGATTTTCATACTTCATTACTTTCATGGATAATAGATCTAGATTCGGATATGTGTTTGATGAAACACAAGTCTGAAGCCTTTGAAAAGTTCAAAGAGTATAAGTATGAAATGGAGAAATAAACCAAACATAGTATTATAATTCTTCGATTAGATCGAGGTGGTGAATACTTGAATGGAGAGTTTCTGGATTATCTCAAAGTAAATGGTATAGTCTCCCAGTGGACGCCTCCAGATTGGTATCTGAAAGGAGAAATTGAACTTTGTTAGACATAGTTCGGTCCATGATGAGCTATGCAAATCTTCCAGTATTCCTATGGGGTTATGCATTGGAAACCTCAGCATATTTACTGAATAAGGTGCCTTCCAAATCTGTTCCTCAAACTCCGTATGAGATATGGAAAGAAAGGAAACCGAGTCTTAAACACGTTAAGATTTGGGGATGTCCAGCTTATGTCAAGAAAGTTGACCCAGATAAGCTGGAATATCGATCCGTAAAATGTAGTTTTGTGGGATATCCTAAAGAGACTTTAGGGTATTACTTTTACACCGATCATCGGATGTTTGTCTCCAGACATGCTACCTTCTTGGAAAAGGAGTTTATCCTTGAAGGAAACAGTGGGAGCAAAATTGAACTTGATGAAGTTTAAGAAGCACAAACTACTACGGATCAAGTGGAAACACCTGTTCTGACTGAACAACTTTCTGTGGAACAGCCCATTCGTAGGTCAGGGAGAGTGTCTCGCTAACCTGAGAGGTAATATGGCCTTGTCATTGAGAATGACAATGAGTTGTCGATCATTGATGATGACGACCCTGTGACCTATAATGAGGCTATGAGTAGTGTTGACTCAGTGAAATGGCATAGTGCCATGAAATCCGGAATGAAATCTATGTATACGGGATACAAAAGAATGATTAGACCAGATGGCCAGGTGGAGACCTTTAAGGCCAGGCTTTTGGGAAAAGGATTCAAACAAAGGCAATTGATTGACTTTGATGAAACCTTTTACCTGTAGCCCTGTTATAATCAGTTCGGATTTTGCTTGCGAATGCTGCTTACTACGACTATGAGATCTGGCAAATAGCTAGATGGTTTTCTTTCCAAGAGAAATGAAAACCTAGTGTGTAAGCTGCTGCGAACCATATGTGGTTTAAAGCAAGCTTCTCGTAGATGGAACATCCGTTTTGATGAGACAATCAAAGAGTTTGATTTTTTGAAAAACATAGATGAACCATGTGTCTACAAAAGGGTTAGTGGGAGCGCGATAACATTTCTTGTGTTGTATTGAAATAGAGTTGACACACATAACAACATAGCAGACCCACTCACAAAGCTACTTTATGAAAGTCACTTTGATCGTCATAAAGAAAAGATGGGTATTAGATACCAGAGTGATTGGCTTTAGTACACGTGGGAGATTGAAAGGAATATGTCCTAAGTCCAATCATGTATTAGGATTTAGGAATAACTTTTATGTAATCTGTTTTGATTTCATTGATATTAATAAAAGACTTGTTTTGTTTATATTACGGGCTCTATCTATTTAAGTGTTTAAATAAGATATACCATAGTTTAGAGTAAAGCTTTTTATGGATTATGATGAGATCATAATAGTGAGACCTAAAAGATGATAACTCTAAACTTAAATAGTTCCTGGTCATAGGATTACTAACTGGTAATTAATAATCCGCAAAGATCGGTACATACTATGCTTGCTTCATTATGAAGGATGTCTGTTCTCATAGATATTTGTGTGGTGACACTATAGCTAGTATGTAGGTGCTTATTATACAATAAGTTCACTGAACATGACTCGCACAGCTGAACAACTGATGGAGTTCACTCACGTGTCAGCAGTTGTTCACATAGTGATAGTTGTACAAGTATCCTTAGACTTGAGGTCATCATAGTCATCTTGTGTACACTGAACTATGTTTTGGTTTAGTTCTTAGTCTCCAGGGACAATTATTAGGGCTCTACTGGGTATAGGAATTTGTACACGAAGATAGTGTATGATCAATAAAGGATCTACCCCTTCCAGTGAAGGAAGCGAATGTTCAAGGCTGATCCACTTATGCTAGTTCAGGAATCTCTGGCCAGAGTGAATGAAATTAGAAAGGAATTTCTAATTTGCATAGAACTAAGCATAGTAAATGGAAAGCAAGTGATTAAATTAGATAGGCTCGACACGAGATCCATGCCTTGTATTTAATCAGGACATTGTAGGGTAGAAGGAGTTTATTGTACGGTAACTATTCGCTGAATAGGTTCTTGGTATTCTAAGCAGTGAATTCGTATTATCCGGATAGTCGCGATATGCTGAAAAGTATCCCTCACGATGTAGAATAAATATGATTAATTAATTAATCATATTTAATAAATTAGAGAATTTATATAAATAATGATAAAATAGTTTTATTATTATTTATTTCTACTACCAGCTTAATATTGAACCTACAGGGTCACACCATAAAAGAGAATGATTTAATGGTGGAGGAATTAATTAATAATGGCTGATAATTATTTATTTATGAAATAAATAATTAATTTGCAAATTTAATAATTGATTAAATGAGATTTAATTGATTATAAATTAATTAAGAAAAGTTCTTAATATAATTAATTAAGAATTTAATTTTTGGAAATTAAATCAAGAGAGAGAATTATTTCTAAAGTGTTTAGAAAAAGGATTAATAATTAAAAGGTGTTTTAATTATTAATGAGAATAATAAATGGGTTAATAATAATAATATTTTATGGGAAAATTTCAGCTGAAAATTTTGCCTATAAATATACTATTATAAACCCTATTTTTATTCTAATCCAAAAACCCAAATTTTTAGAAAAACCTAATTCTCTCCACCTCCTCCTCCTCCTGAAGGTCGTTTTCTTGGTGGATACCGGTGGAGTGCTTCACGTTTGAGGAGCAGCTGCTAAGGATCTCCGATCGTTGCTTTTGGATCGCTATTAAAGGTTAGTAATCGATTCATATGTTTTAATCACGATTTATATGCTTTTATTTGGATTTTATATGTGTAAAAGTGTTTTTCCATGCCTCCGCTGCGATTAAAATCCAACAGATACCTAGTGCGAAAAGTAGTCTTCGGTATATCTTTCGATTTGATTTTCAACTGGTGATATCCTTTTCTTAAATTTATTTTGGAAAAATGTACAGCTCCCTTGAGTTGTTCGAATAGGTCATCAATTCTGGGGAGAGGGTACCTATTCTTAATAGTCAGCTTATTCAGCTCTCGATAGTCTATGCATAATCTCATACTGCCATCCTTTTTCTTTACGAACAGTACTGGCGCTCCACATGGCGACACACTGGGTCTTATCATTCCATTATCTAGTAACTCTTGCAGTTGAGAAGCTAGTTCCTTCATCTCAACTGGGGCTAGCCTATATGGGGCCTTGGATACTGGTGTCATTCCTGGTGCTAATTCTATAGCGAACTCTATTTCTCGGTCAGGTGGCAATCCTGGTAAGTCTTCTGGAAATACATCCTCGAATTCGTTTACTACGGGTATGTCCTGTATATTAGGGACTTCCTTCTTGGTAACTATCACATAAGCCAAATAGGCTTCGTTACCTTTCCTTAACAATCTTTTTGCCTGAAGCATGGTTAGAAAGTTCTGGTTCTGTTGCTGACCTTTAAACACTACTTCTTTTTCATTCTGCACTCTTATCTTTAATTTCTTCTGTTCACAATCTATTTGCGCTCCGTTACTGGATAACCAATCCATTCCTAAGATTACATCAAATTTTCCTAACGCGAATGGGATTAGGTCAACCTCAAAGATCTTCCCTTCTAATTTCAACTTGCACTTAGGGTGTATTTGATTTATAGGAATTATTTCTTTGTTTGCTATTTCCACTCGTAATATCTCACGTAAGGGTATGGCATTAAGCTTTAACTTTTTAGCAAAATCTTGAGATATAAAAGACTTGGTTGCTCCAGAATCAAATAGGATATTTGCATGTTCGGAATTTAACAAAAGGGTACCTGCTATCTCGTCAGTGTTTCGAACAACATCCTGAACAGTCATGTTGAAGGTCCTAGCAGCTGGGGGTCGGTTGGATGCAGCTCTGCTCATACCTGAGACTGGGGGCTTTATTATCGGGAAATCCTTCCTCATATGTCCTACTTTCCCATATTGGAAACATGTCTTGCTATAATGGGGACAATTGTTGGCAAGGTGTCCGGGTTGGTCGCACCTGTAACATATCAGAGGGGCTCTCTCCTGGTTGCATATCCCAAGGTGTCTTCTCTTACAGGTCTAGCACTCTGGTATTGGGGCATGGGGTTGGCTATGAAATGTTGCCCTAGATTGTCCGCCGCCCTGGCCAATACTCTCACTCAGGGCCTTTCTGAATCCGGGGCCTCATGCAGGTTGGGACACCGCTCCCCTGACGAACCTGCTCGGAAGGCACCTGTTCCCGGTTCCTATTCCTTGGCTTCCTATCTTCCTTTTCCTATTTTCTTTTTCCTTCACACTCTGCTCACTGCCAGCCTCAACAATCGAGGCTTTTTGCACTAAGGTGGCATAGTCTGTCAGCTCTAACACTGTACTCGGTTATGTATCCACTACTTCAGACCAAGCTGAAACCTTCGCGCTTTCTTTTCTTCGGTGTTCACAAATTCAGGCACAAATCTCGACAACTCAATAAATTTGGCCTCATATTCTGCTATAGTCATCTTATCCTATTTCAACTCCAGAAACTTAATCTCCATCTGGGTTTCCATAAACCTAGGGAAATACTTGTCTAAGAACAGTCGGGTAAATCTATCCCATGAAATCACAGCATCAGATTCTAGGTTTCGTTTGGACTCCCACCAGTAGTTAGCTTCTCCTTTCAGCATGTAAGAAGTGAAAATGGTCTTATGTCGTTCCTCAACACCTAGTATCTCGAAGGACTTTTCTATTTCTTTGAGCCAGGCCCGTGCTTCAATGGGGTCGGCAGATCCTAGATACTCTGGGGGTTTGAGAGATTTGAAGGCTCTAAAGGCAGTAGCTGCAGTCTATTGGGCAGCATGTGGCTGTGGTGGAATAGACTGTTGGTTCAGATTTGCTCTTAACAGTTCCATAAATTCATTCATGGGGTTCCCTTCCTGATGGGTATCCTCAGCCTCTTCTTCTACATATTCTTCCTCATCATATTCACTATAGTCTAGGTCTTCTTCACTTTCCTCATTCACTACAGGGTCTGGTTCACCTCGTTGTTGGTTAACAGATTCTGCGGGTTGTGCCCTGGTTCCTCTTCTACAGGGTGGCATTGTTCTGATATTAAAAAATTGGTCAACATATTTGTAATTATAACAGTTGGATTATTTTATTCATATGTAAGCATGTCATTTATTATCTAACAGGTTTTTATAAAGTGCAATAATATAGACATCATTTCCTAATAACTACTTAGATATATATTAATAAGATCTCCCATTTATATCTTGGGGATGAAACAACTAGCCAAATTCATACATTCCTGATTACAATCTATCACTACTAGTTCTGAATACTGAAATGAAAATACATAATCCGTGTACCCTGAAGGGCTAGGAACGCTATCTACTACTAGCTATCCTATCAAAATTGGTGACAAGTCACCCAGCCTTCTTCAAGGTCTATATCTAGTCACTAGTCTCTCAGTCACTATCACTGTGAGTGAGGTCACGCACCCTCCTCATCGCTCCTGTAATCATCAGCTCTGCATCAACTACCGGGATGTATCCTCCCACTGATGTCATCCTCATCTGAACCCTGGTACGGAGCTCGATCCCATCGATCTCTCTGCGGGCTATGGCTGGGGAAGCAGCTCTGAAATCTCCTGGGTATCCTAGTCGGGTGGCTCTCTCAGCTGTCAGTGCCTGGCATAACTCCGCAATGCGAGCAGATGCCGCAGTGATCTCAGCATTAAGCTGACCCACTATCCGGTCGTGTATGGCTACATGCATGGTCGCCGGTGGTGGTAGAGGTGAATCTGGGTCGCTAGAGGATATGACATGAACCTCGTGGAACTGTGCACGTATTGCCTCCTCCTCATCATCATCAGTATAGGGCATAGGGCTCTAGATCCCTGGGGGTGGTGTATGAGAGCGAATATCCTGATGAGGGTACATCTCTACATCCCTCGATACTACGCAATTAGCTATGGGGACAGGAAGGTTAGTCTCCTCCTCTAGGACATCCTCAGTAGGGTCATCATCTGAATCATCAATGGGTGGGCTCTCTGGCTCGGAAATAGGGTCACGCTCAGGAATCATGACATCATCAACAGGATCAACCTCCCTCCTAGGCTCCACTGGTACCTGACACAATAGGCGAGGTGTTACTAACTTAGAGTTGGAATTTCCTTGAGGGTAAAATGGTCAAAACTACCCGTGTAACCCGACGACGAACTCGATTTGAGCTCTAATTGATTATTTTATTATTCTTATGTCTACGTATTTTATGTCCTATCATTTCCAAGATTTGATAACCTAAGGCTCTGATAGCATTTCTGTGGCGCCCAAAACCCGGGGTCAGGAGTCTCAGACGCCATCTAAACTCACACAACTCATACTACAATATGTAAATACTCACACTTCACGACCCCACACTTATCACACACACACACACACTTACAGGTTATTGTCTTGGAAACGAACCATCATAACTAGAGTAATAGTCAACCATCAAGTGATATTTATTACAACCCAAAAGTAATTAATCTTACCGGGGAGTGACCTTTAAGTAAGGCTAGTCCGCCGGCCAAATATACGTTTCTTGTTTCTTACCTTACATAAGTCATACTTATAAATAAGCCGAACTATAAAAAACTGAAAACTAATCCAGCTTATTCTGACTACCTGTGGTACAACACTAAACAATCTACAGAACAGCTGACCATTTCCTACTTGTTTCCTAGTTGTGGTTCTATGGAAGGCATCTTGATTTATTGTTGTGTTGTGTCAATTTAAGAAAACAAGTGTGAGCTATAATGCCCAGCATGATAATGTACAGTATGGAAATGACTGTATGATAACATCATATATGATAATTATGTTTTATTCGAAAATAGTTTTCCTTGGTGATACACACCTTCTTATGAAAACAATTCTTTAAGGGATTTTAATATCCTGCGAATACCTTAATAGTAATCCCAGCACCTAGGCTTGGGTTACGGTATTGCATCACAATTCCAATTGGAAGAATTAGGACACTCGTTGGAGCCACCGTATATGATGATCAGTCGTAATACGATAATAGTAACCTTTTCTACTAGTAGAGGGACGACACCTTCACATCTTGGTTATCACCCTTACCGCATACGGGCTATGTGTCCTCATTTCGGGTATACACGCACTTTACAGGTCCATAGGTACATATTGTACCGTCTCCTACAGTACCAGTAGTCTATCCAATACACGAAGTACTTGGATCCTACCCCTCCCTTGTCCTTTATGAAATCCTATCATATCTCGAGAACTCAAACCACATCGAAGTTCCTCCAAGCATTTTGCTTGTTGATAGGCATAGCTTTACTTTATATATATATATATGTACTTCCGAAAGTTTCGGAGGAAGTACTAAGGATGTGAGTTGACCGTTGTCAACAGATAATTAAATAAGGGGGAAAAGTTTCTCCTTGAAACTATATTCAAAATATTAAATAAGTCGGGATAATGTTCTCCGATAATATGAAATTATTCGAATGATATTCCGAAATCAGAAAGTATGTTTTAAATCAGGATCTATGATTTTTAAATCAATAATAAACCCTTTCATAAATAATAAATAATTAAATAATGATCGATAAATAATTAAACCTCGAATGAGTTTACTCTTCAAAAGAGTATTTAAAATAATATTCCTCAACTAGTTTATGTCTACATAATTAATTAATCTATAATGATTAATCGGTTTTGAAATAATTAATCGTCGGAGTATACTACTCCCATAATAAGGAATAAGTATATAGTATTTATTATTCGAACAATAAAATATAGTTGAGGGAATATGATCGTTGGGAAAATCATTTTATTAAAAGTTCGAGGTGTTTTAATGTTTCGTAAGTGGACGATGAGTCCCTTTAAAAAAATGTACTACTATGGACTTATAACCGTCCTATAATATCACCGGAAATGATTCCCGGGTTTTATCTTAAATCTCGACCGGTTCTCGGTCTTATATAATACATCACGCTTAAAGCAAAATAACATTTCACGATATATACTTTATCGTACAACATCTCTATATTATGCGAAATTCAACAACTATGTATCATGACAAGCATGGTATTTATGCAATGATAGTAAAATAATCCTTTCACAACACAACAATAAAAATGGAGTTGGGTTCGTAAACTTGCCTGGGTATCTCGAGGTGGAGGATACTCTAGGTTCCGCTCGGAAATCTATAACCATAACACAATTCATTTCGTTAGGTCCCGTTCTAATTTACGGCAACTCGCAATCATGCGCTACTTGTTATGCATCCTCTCAACTTATACTACCCTTATTATTCCTTTAAGTCATATTCACATTATGGTCACTTCATTTTTCTAAGTATCGTAGGTTCATTCTCATTATCATTGCCGGCTTCGCCTATGGATTTTTATGATTTCTACTCGCGCGGTCTCGGCTCCGACATTTTTATAAAATTGGAAAATCATTTTTTTCACTTGAAATTTTTATGGAAGTTAGGAAACTCAATATTTTACTCTCTGTACAAATTTCATTATTTATGAACACTTTTAAGTCTATCCTTTATATTTTCAAAATTTGTAATTCGTAGCACTTTTTATCGCGTAAATCACTTTTACTAAAATGGCCATAACTTTTGATCCGTAAATCGGAATCAATCGATTCAAGCATCTAAACGATCCTTATACCATTGTATATTTTTTTCAAGAAACTACAGTTTACAACTTCAGGACTTTCTGCAGAAACTTAAAGTTACGATTTGTTGCTTTTAACGAAGTTATGCTTACGATCGGGGTTTCGTTTACGCCCTAACTCTTAGCACAACCACCAACAATCATCATATCATCATCAACACACAAACTCCTCTAAAGAAAATTATGTTCTTGAGGCAACAAGAACCAACCTTAAATCTTCTTAACTTAATCATCAAGATTTCACCAATAACACTCATTACACTAGGTTTACTACCTCATACTAAATGGATCTTAAAAATGAATCTTAAATAAAGCTGGGACAAAGATTTTTACCTTTATTGAAAGTTTGAGATGTGTTCTTCAGGATGGGAGAGGCTTGGAAGTGCTTGGTATGATTTTTAGAACCTAAAACCACCATTGAAATCAAGAAACCAAAGAGAGGTTACTATTCACAGTATTCACTAGTGAGTTTCTTAAATTTATTTCACCAATCAAACCTTGATAAAAAGAGATGAAAGAATTTTATTACATTAGTTTAATTTCTAGGAGGCTTGAGAATTAATTGGGTGATTTTACAAGAGCTAGAACTTGGAGATTTGAATTTGATTTCTCCTTTTTTTTTCATTAGGGCCGAATGGAGCTTCCAAGGGGGGGTATTTATACTACTCTTGGTTGCTTCTCTTGGATGCTTTACTAGGTTGCTTCTAGGAAGATGAGGTGATATCTTTGCAATTGATTTTGTTCTCCTAGTATAGCATTCTAGGTTGATTCTTGGTTGCATATCTTAGGGACAAATCCTAATAGCTTACTAGGTTACAAGCTAAACTACAAGGTTAGCTTCCTTAGCACACTATTTTGCTAGCTAGCTTGATCATCCTATGGTTAGCTCACTATTTGATGAAGTAACTATGGTTACTTCCTTACCATGGTTTAGTTAGTGCGTTATGTTTATTTAATCGTTTACGCGTTCGCTCGGTTACTTAAACGTTCTCCGTAATACTTACTCGTAAATGGTTCTCGATGTAATTCCTTTCGTATTTATTCCTTATATTTTTATTTATCCTACTTGAATATAAATTCGTAGGGTTTGAATATCGTAATTATATTTTGATTCCCGTACTCCTCGATGAGTCGTAAATACGGCCGTTTTTCTAAGTTCGTTTTCTTCGAAAACTAATAGCGTTTACATACACTCATTTGATACGTATAGTCGTGATATCAACTCCGAAACTCATTTTCTCATGCACTACATAGTGTGGGCTCAAAAGTTTTTCCCGTCCGTCAGGGTTACTATTCATTAAACATTTTATAAGTCTCAAAAATTCAAGTTATTACATGATATCTATGAATTAAGATTGTTTCTTAAGTCTCTACATGTTAGTTATAGGGATCAAACCTTAGAGAATAATAGAATCAAGAGTGAAAACTCTGAGTTAAAGAAAAGGAATGATCACCTAGAAATTAAGCTGCTTTCCATGCTATAAATTCAAAAAGAAAGAGATAATGTTGTTTATGTTAAAGAAAAATTGTTAGAAAAGCATGCTTATCTAGAAAAGGAGTTAGCTAAAGAAAGAGAGGTTATCAAGCTTTGGACTAACTCAGGAAAAATAACTCAGGAAATTTTAGAGAATGGTTGTTGGGGATCAGGATTAGGATATGCTAATAGATCTAATTATGATAAGAAAATTGGAAAAGAAACTGAGAAAACTAAACCAGGAAATACTGATACTAAGGTCAAACTGAACAAGGTTCAGTTGAAGCCCATTAAGTTTAATATAAGTGTTGATGCTGTTAAGTCAGTTAATGAGGTAGGTTCAATCTCAGCACCTAGATCAAACTTAAATACTGATAAGAGTGAAAAATTTCACACAAGATCAATAAATATTGGTTTAATGACTCAGAAACGGCTTAAGCAATAGCTGAAGGATATACACATGATAAACAAAGAGAAAAAGCCTAGGAAAAATAGGAATGTAAAAGTAGGTGTTAATAAAAATGGTAATTATGTACCTGCTCCCAATGCACCTAGAAAAAACATGTTTGAACTGTGATAGTACTAGTCATCTTGCTAATTCTTGCAGGAAGAATAAAGAGATAAATAATGTTCCTCCCAAATCAGAGTTTAGGAATAAAATAGGTAGATATAAACCAGAGAGTCCTTGTCTTCATTGTGGTAGTGTGTGGCACTCTATTTATACATGTAAAGAGTATCACAGTTTATATTATGATTATTATGAAGTGAAACCCTCTTTAAATAAAGCAAAATCTGTTTCTGCATGTGTAAATACTGATAGTAAGAATGTTAACATAAACTCTGATATGAAGTCTTCTGCTGCATATGTTAACAAACTTAAAAAGCCCAAAGGATCCAAGCAAGTTTTGCTCTTTAAAAATACTAACTGATTTAAATACTGATTTTAGGGTAATAGGAGAAATTTTCTAGTCTTGGACAGTGGATGCTCAGGACATATGACTGGTTATAAATCCATACTATCAGAATTTGAGGAGAAAGCTGGCCCAAGTGTTTCTTATGGAGATGCCAACTTAGGAAAACTCTTAAGATATGGAAAAATTAAAATTGGGAATGTCATCATTAAAAATGTATCTCTGGTTGCAGGACTCAAGCATAATTTGATCAGTGTGAGTCAAATATGTAATATCCGGGATATATCGTGTAATTATTTTTGCTAATAAATAATTAGTATGTATGTTCAGTATCTATTTTGTGAATTATTTGTTAAGTGTTAAATATGTTTGGATGTTTAAAAATATTATTAATTGAGTATTTCAATTTTTTTATGTCCAAAATAAAATATAGATAATTGTCATATCTTCCTAATTATTTTTATGTTAATTTATGAATTTATAGGAATCATATGGATTTTTTTTAAACTCTTGTTCCGGGTATTTGAAACCTATTTTATGAAAACGGGAACCAACCACCGTTAACCGTTTTTACGTTTTTAGAACCCGAAACTCTTCCGAGAACTCCTTCCTAACCTAATTGCAATATTCCGAGCATTTTCCGTGTTTCGACTTTTTCGATCCAGCGTATGGTTTGTCCTGCGCGAGTTCCGGCGCAACATTTTCGATACAATATTCGTTTCGGTAAATCAATGAAACCCGTATTTTCGATAAACGGGAGCTTTTTATTAAACTATCCCAATTATCACCTCGTAGTACGTGTAACCAGGCGCTGAGACCAAGACCGCAGTACAAATTGTACTGATTTGGATAATTATCCCGAAAACCGATACCGTTTGGATCAGTTTTTATAAATAAACGTACCGTTTTATATCCGGAATGATCCAACGGGATACTAATTCTCCGTAATTATAAATAGCCTTTTACCGTATTTTATTTCGTATCAAATTCATTTGCAGATAGATAATTATATAATTTTTACAGAGAAAAATCATATATTCATAAACCTTTTTGAGAATCAAACCAAAAATTTAAGGTGTTAGTGAAATCCGTTTGGAAAGTTGGAGTAACCAATTTGAAGGTCTCAAGGAGTACTATCAGATTCCAGGACCTGTTTTACTGCAGAATCAAAGGTTGATTTTTTATAAATTTTAATTATTTTCGAATTATTTTCATGAAAAATATGAATTTTTGTTCGGATGATTGTTTGTATGATTTGATGATTGCATGTTGTAGAGCTTGTTTTCCTGATGATTTTGGTATATTATACGTCTGATTTGGAGTCCAATAACATGTTCAAATTTGAGTTTGATTTTCGAATTTCAAAATTTGGGTTTATAACCCGTATGAATGTTCTTAATTGAAATTTGGGGGTTTCTTATTCTGGAATAGATTGATGTTGTGATATAGTGGATTGTGTTCCCTGTAAAATTTGCAATCCAGTCGTATAAGTTTCATGAATCAACGAGGTCTGTAGAGAAGGGAGTTGTGTTTTGAATATTTCCGAAGTTCGCCGGAAACTGGCAAACTTCACGGCCAAATTCCGGCCAACTCAGGGATTGTTAGATCGATTTGATTGCATGGTTATGTTCCTGGTAATCCGTAGATGTGATCTGGAGCTTGTGGCAAGGTGAGGAGGCCGGAATCGTGTTCTCCGGCCACCCCTGTGTTTTCCGGCGACTAGACTGCAAAATTGCAGTTTAGTCCCTGTAGTTTTGTAGATGATGAAGTTTAGTCCCTGAAGTTTCCAGACTTTGCAAAAATTGGATTCCTGTTTTAAAAATGTTTAAAAATCATATTTCCTTTTTATTTTTATTATAAAAATCCGTTTTTAATTTCTGAAAATTCTAAAAATTATTATTTTAATTCCGAAAATTATTTTTAATTCACAAATAAATCTGAATTAATTAGTTAATTAATTTCAGTTAATTTTTAATTGATTAATTAGTCAATTAATTCAAAATTAATTGATTAATTGATTTAATTAATTATTAATTGATTTTTAATTAATTATTTAATTAGATTTAATTATTTAAAAATGATTTAAAAATTTCGAAAAATAGTTTCGAGCTTTAAAATATTATTCTAAATTATTTTCAAGACTTGATAATTATTCTAAAATTGTTTCGGAGCCAGAATTGGCCAACCGAACCCTGTTTATTATTCCGAAATTGATCCAACGACCCGTTTTAATTCCGAAAAATGTTTTAAAAATTATTTTAAATACCAGAAAGCCTATTTATGACCCGAAATGTCTTTATAAATGATATGTCATTGATTACATGATGTATTATATGTGACTTGTTGATTGACTGTCGGTTTATATATTCGATGATTACTGTTTATGGCGTAACTTTCAATCCGTTAATCGGATTTGGGTGAAACGAAGGGTAGATAGAAGTATGTGTTGAACAGAATCGTATGAGTGGAATATTGATAGATACTTATGATGCCTAGCAGAGTAAGCAAGGCGTAAGAAATAGAAGCAGGTGATCAGAAAATAGAATTGACATGTAGAAAATACAACAAGTGAGCAGAGATTAGAAGCGAGGCATAGGAGAAA
This sequence comes from Apium graveolens, assembly GCF_009905375.1. Classification (NCBI taxonomy): domain Eukaryota; kingdom Viridiplantae; phylum Streptophyta; class Magnoliopsida; order Apiales; family Apiaceae; genus Apium; species Apium graveolens. Next base: position 67,882,889 of record NC_133657.1, read on the forward strand.
CAGATGAATGGTGGTTGAATAGAGTCGTAGACAAGTACAAGTGAGGTTGGAATCAATTATGATAAGCCAAGTAATTCTAAACCTTTCTCGAGATTTATTGCAAATATTTCTAAATTCTCTTGTGACCTATTGTTAATATTCAAAATAGCTCTGTTTTATATTGGAAATACTTTGAATCCTCCAGCCTTGAACCTGAGCCACATCATTTGATCTTTGAGCCGTAAGCCTTATTCTTTGTGAACCATTTCTTGTGAATTTACCAAATATTAAACCACACAAATACGATACTACTCCACAAATATATATCCATCATATACCAAACACTGGAACAAAATTGTTTATATATACAAAAACTTTTATACTTAACCATACCTTGTGATATCAGAGCACTAAAACTTTGGAAAAACACTATTCATCTAATACCCGATTATCCTACCGGCTGGAGGCCATTTCTTTTATATATTTTGACATACCCTTTTTGGTAACTATGAACTTTTACCATGCTCTTTTACAAATGTTTTATGGTTATTGATTATGATCTGGTTTTATTGAACTCTATTGTTTATCATATTGAAATGCTTTAGAATTGGATAGTTTTCTTTGTATGGACCAGATTCGTGGTCAGACCATATCGATGGTCAAGTTAGGCCAATGTGTGCCTTGGATCCAGTAGTTAGAGCAGTGCTGTGTGCTTTGCTCGGGGTTAGTGCGTGACTGATCAGCAGCCTAACCTTGGTTTTAAAAAAACTTAAAATGAATATCCAATTCTATTGGTTGTTTAACAAGAAACTTGATTCCTTCGAATCATCTCATTTATTATTGTCTAACCTCAGTTATTGATAATATGACTTGCTGAGCTAGTTAGCTCACTCTTGCGAATCTTTTTATATATTCTACAGTTAAGAAGGATACGGTTGATAGCAAGGTTTCCCAGTTCAATATTCGAGCTAGGATTCCAGATTATGATTGATCGAGCTAGCAGGAGCTTATGGCAGTAGTGAGATAGCAAGGTTGTAAGAATGATTTTATTATCAATTGTAAGTTAAATTAGTTGGGATTTGGTACGATGTAATAATTAAGGTTGTGGCTTGTTTTCATACTTTAACCTGTTGCGATCCGTGGTTTTGTGAAGCAGGGTCATTATAAATAATATTTCTTATACAGGTTGATATATTGTGTTTGTGTTGTGGACCCCAAACTTCTGACCCGGGTTTGGAGGGCGCCACAAAATATGTGACAGAGGTTACCATGCAGATTTCTATGAAGAACATTGTGAAATTGTCAGTAAGTCTGATGGAAAAATTGTAATGACTAGTGTAAGACATGGTAGTTTATATGAAGCCAGGGTCTCCACAAATACTGATGAATCAGAAGTCTGTCTACTTAGTAGAGCATCTGTGGAAGACAGCTGGAACTGGAATAAAAGACTTTCTCACCTCAATTTCAACAATATCAATGAACTTGTGAGGAAAGATCTTGTGAGAGGATTTCCCAGTGCAGTGTTTACTCCTGATGGCTTATATGACTCATGCCAGAAAGCCAAGCAAAGGAAAATATCTTTTAAGAGTAAAACTGAATCCTCCATTCTTGAACCATATCATCTACTTCATATTGATCTCTTTGGTCCATTCAATGTTATGTCGATTGCCAAGAAGAGGTATGCACTTATAATTGTTAATGAATGTACAAGATACACATGAGTACTTTCTACACACCAAGGATGAATCTTCATCCATTCTTCTTGATCATGTGAGATATCTGTAAAAAGGATCAACATACAAAGTGAAGATCATTAGAAGTGATAAAGGAACTGAATTCAAGAACAGTTCTATGAAAGAGTTCTGCAAATTAAAGGATATAAAACAAGAATTTTCTGCTCCTAGAACTCCACAACAAAATGGAGTTGTTGAAAGAAAGAATAGAACTCTCATAGAAGCTGCAAGAACCATGCTAGAGAAAGCAAGATTGCCTACCTAATTCTGGGATGAGGCTGTGTAAATTGTTTGCTTCACATAAAATGCAACATTGATCAACAGGCATGGAAAAACACCATTTTAAATGCTGAAGGGAACGAAGCCAAATTTGAAGTACTTTCACATTTTTGGTTACAATTTTTTTGTTCTCAAAACTCATCCAGAACAACTAACCAAATTTGATCTAAAAGCTGATGAAGGCATTTTTGTTGGATATCCATTGTCTACAAAAGACTTCATATTTTATAACCCTAGAACAAAGACAGTCATGGGATCTATACATGTATATTTTGATGACAAGAAGATTACAGGTCTAGAAGATGTAGATGACCATGATAATTTGAGATTTGAAAATGAAGTACCATATGCTGAACAGTTAAATCTTAATCCACTAACCAATCCTGATACGGTAAATCCTGAAATCACTCCATGCTCTGATGATCCACATGACAGTGGAAATTATTTAAATACTGAATCATATGTTGAGGGGGAGCAACATGATTCAAATCCAGAGTCTTCTACAAGTGATTCAACTCAAAGAAAATTAGTAAATAAGTCATCAGACTCTCATTCCTCAAATTCTGATGAGTCAAATACTAATAGCAATGGGAATACTGATTCAAGGGGAGCATCGGGACATGATAGTGGTACAAGTCAAAGAAATAACAAAGAGTTTATGGATCAAGGAGGAGGTTCTTCTTTAATGAGTCAACTTCCATCTGCAAGAAAATGGTCTAAGTTACACACACCTGACTTAATCATTGGAAATCCTGATAGTGGTGTAAGAACCAGGAAAACCACTCAAAATGTATGTCTCTACCATTCTTTTCTATCTCAAACTGAACCCAAGAAGGTGGGAGAAGCTCTTTAAGATGCTGACTGGATAACAACAATGTAAGAGGAGCTTAATGAATTTGAAAGGAACAAAGTCTGGACTCATGTGCCAAGACCAAAGCTATTGCTAAGAAGAAATTAGTATCTAAGGCAACTAAATATCAAACAATGATAGATCCAGTCTATATAGTAGCTCAAGCAGCTGATACTGAAGAAATTGGTGAAGAAGAAGAAGTCACTCCAGCTCATTAAAGAAAGAAGATTCATGGAGCTGACTGGGATGAGAAACTGAAGTTACCTTTGCCATTGCTCAAGTTAATGAAGAAGAAAATGTTGTTATTAAACCAATCATAACCTCTGATACTACTCATGTTGTTGATTCTTCAACCCCAATTCAAGCTCAGTTATCAAACCCTGATTTTTAAAATATAGTCTCTGATAAGCCAGAACTCACTTTTGAAGAAAAGAGAAAGTTACTATGGGGAAGCAAGAAACCTGCACCTAGAAGAGATTCTTCTGAAATATTAAAGAAGATTTACAGTGGAAGTTCTCATGCTAGAAAACCTGGAATCACAAGTGGTCTGGGAAGGTTAAATGTTGATCCATCTGTCGGAGATGCTTTGATTCTAAGGAAGTATGTTAATCTTACAGAAATTGGAGATAATGTGATGCTTGAAGATTTACAGAAGATCATATCAGTACAAATTGTTATTGATCTTGTTGGAGAGAAAATGATTTAATTTCTGGAGTTTGGGAGAAAATTAAGGTTGACTCAAGAACAGTTAAGAGATAAACCATGGTAGGAATTGGAACTTATTGCTACAATTCTCAAGGTAACCAATCCTATAACTGCTAGATGGTCTGTATTTATAAAGAACCTGATATAGTTAAAGTAGAGAGGAATGCCTTACAAATATAACTACATCCCAAAGTACGTTGATCAAACTGAATATGTTGTTGATATGCCTATTGGAGGAGCTAAGATAGAAATGAGTCTAGGAAGACAAGTCTTAACTTTTAATCATGAAGTAAGAATGAATGTGTTTACTTGATTTCCACATTTAGATAGTTTTGACATCATCAATTAGAACTTGTACAATTTTCATAATGCACAAGTTGAGGGAGATTGTTAGATATAATTGATGATATCATGACAGAAACTATCAAGATTTCTTATTGGGACTTAATATCAGTATTTAGTGAAGAGTGATGTCATCAGTACTTATATCAGTACTTGATGATCAGCAGTTGATGTCATCAGTATTTGTCATGTCAGTAGGTATTCGAGGAGGAAAATGAAAGAAAAAATTTAAGTCGGTGAAGGACTTTATCTCAAAAGCAATCATACATGGATATGTAATAGGTTTCCTTATTGTAATAGAATAGGATTCCTTATTGATTGTGTAACTGTGCTCTATATAAAGCATATACTAGGTTTATGCTTTAAGCGTTGCGTACATTGATATATCATTCGCATAACCTAGCAGCTCTCAAGAATTATTGTTCATCCTTTGAGAGAGTACTTTTGTAATCATTTTTTATATGTTAATATAAAAACTGTTGATTCTGTTAAAGCTTTATTGAATTATTTGCATAAACTGTATTCACACCCCTACAGTTGATTATGGACCTAACAGTATTCAAGCTGAATGTTAAACTAGTGGAGGTTACCGGTACTGTTACAGAGAAGGATCGGGCTGAGGTTGGAGATGTTGCTCCAATGAAAAAGAGGAAATTGATGAAGCTGACTAACAAGCTTCAAGCCAAGAAAGATAAGGTCAGGATGCAGACCACACTTCATGCCACTCCCGATCAATGAAATCTATATCCAGACCGTGTTAAATCAACCATTCCTAATGAATTTATCTCAATTCCTGACCAATCTTCAATTACTGACTCACCTTCAGCTAAATTTCTTGAAGTCTCGACTGAGAGGGTGAGGGAGATAGCCAGAGAAGTTGGTCTTGATAATGTTGGCAAGAGAAAGGTTGAAGTTACAGAAGTTTTTATGAGGAAGAAATCTTCACAGAATGAGCACAACACACAAGAACCACTTTCTCAAAGTAAAAGTGCAGTTGTTCAGGCTCTTGTCCCACAAGAACCACTCCCTCAAAGTGAGAGTGCAGACATTTCAGCTCAAAAGACAACACCGAACATTGCTCAAGGTGGTCCTAATTCTCTGGAGACTGAAACTCAAGAACATGTTCAACAGAAGGAAGCTCATCAAGATCATTTGGCAAAACTCGATGTTGTGATTAATTACCATAACTTTGAGGGAAGCCCACAAGAACCTTCATCTCAAAGGGTTGAAATAGCTTCATAACCTCGAGTCACACAAGAACCATCAGTTCAAAGTACTGATGCAGACAAATTGGCATATCCTGACAAAGGGTCAAATCTTGATGCAGCTGTTCCTGATCCTGATGAAGCTATTCCTGACACAGCAAACACTGATCCTGATGTTGAACTTGTTACTTCCAAGAACAACACTGTAGGAATCTTGGCGACTCCTTTATCTGTTCTACCAATGGATCCAATCACTACATGTACAAATTTTACTCAATCTTCTACTTTATCTGTTAGTATGATTATAAATACACCTTTGCATGAGGATATCCCTATTTATATGATTGTAGAGCATTCTTATTTTTTATCTCTTATTTCTTCATTTGTGAGTGAACTGAGCCTCTTAAGTGAAAATAAGAGAAGACATTTAGTGAAAAACAGAATTTCTGAGAGCCAGTCTCCTGTACTGGCAAAAGAAGAGGTAATATTGAGTGACAAAAGTGAGCAAAATATTACTATTAACATTAATAAATGTGTGAAAAGTGATGAGATCACTTTAAAATAATAGAGGGATTTGGGTGTTACTTTTTCTCTTATTTCAGGTTCATCACAGGATACTAGGCTTTCTGAGTCAATTCCTGATCTTAAACTCTAAGGAAAGATTGAAGAGCCAGTTCCCGATATTCCTGACAAATTTAATAGTGATTCTGATGATGATCCTGATGACGCTGAGCTTAAAGCTGTCTTAGAGGCTTCTAAACATTCAAATTTTGGATCTTCATCTGGTCATGCTGCTCTGAATGCTCACAAGACTCATGAATGGAATCATTCTTTGAGGCTTTCTAGTGAAAGAATCTCATTTGATGTTGCTCATACACTAGTAGACCATGTTATCAATTCTACTGCTAATTCTAAGCTGAAAACTGCTATGAATGCCACTACTGTATTGGTTAAGGGGATGCATTCTTCTATTTCTTCTTTGAAAGATTCTAATGTTGATCTAAAAGAAGAAGTTGCTGACCTTTTTGTGACCATCAAGGGTACCGATAAACACAATGACTTAGTCAAGAGAATGATGGATGTGGAATCTAATCAGGAGCTGATGAATGAAAGATTGACTGTTATTGAAGCCAATCAACAAGCCACAAATTAAAAACTGGATGTCATTTTCTCATTATTTCAGGGTCTTGATGCTAAAACGGGGGAGATGGTAGCTCAGACAAAATGTGCACCTGAATCAGTATTGAGGAAAGATGATGCCAATCCTGATAATGATGGTAAAAATCAAGGCACAGGGACCTCTGATGCTGTGGTGGTTCAATCCGTAAATGGAATTTAAACTCAAACCCAAACCACACAGTCAACTCATGTCTCCAAAGATGGTGCAATGACTGTAAGAACTCAAATAGTGACTCACTCTCAGATTCTGAAGGAAAAGCAAACTGTATCTGTAATTCCTGATGAAGACGAAGTGATCGTTGATAATCCTGATGATGCTCAGGGATTCTACAGGACCTACAAGATTAAGGATGGTGATATTGTAACTCTCCACCACAAGGATAAAAGAGTTGAGGAGTTGTTTAACCGGAAAGCTCTCACTGATTTGGCTAATGAATTTCCTAACAAGTCTCATGAAGAAATGCTTAAACAGCAGGAGGAAATTCCCATTCAACTACAAATTTCCAATCAAGGTCCATCTAGAGGAAGGGGTAGAACTAGAGGACCTATAAGTGGTAGAAGAGGTGGAAGATGAAGGATTTCTAGAAAGGTTCAACAATCTATTGTTCTTTCTCAAAGAAGAACAAGATCAAGAGGGGTCAGGATTGAAGAAATTCCTGAGACATCTCAGTCTCAGACTCCAAGAATTTCTATTGTTCCAATTTTTCTTAATCCTATACCAATGCCAACAGAAGTACCTAATCTAAATCTGTATAGAGAAGAAGGTCATGAAGAAATTGAAACTCAACTATCTAGAAGGCCAAGGCAACTGCAAATTGAACCGGCTCCTAACAACACAATATCAAATCCTGACACAGGAAATCCTGAGACTGTTCATCCTAACAGTTCAGTTCCTGATCATGACAATGGTCAATTATTGGTGTTATTTAAGATAGAGAAGAAGCTGTCTTGGAGCATTTGAACATTCAAATCTTATTTGCTTCTGTAGATTCTCGCAATGCTGAGATTGATGAGGAGGAAAGAAGGGAAGAAGGAAAGATCAGGATAGCAGTTAACATAGCAAATCAAGAATTCAGAAACATGCTATGAAGGTCTGGTTTTGAAAGATGGAGAGTTACAGATCCTGAAGAACTTGAAAAGAGGGAAAAAAAAGGACTTACTTTCCTAAGAGGATAGACTACAAGTGGAAGAAGATTGAAGAGTTGAAGTGTGTTGGAGGAATGAACTTTGTTCATGGAGGAATAAGGGATGAAGGTTTACCTGATTCTGGTATTGTGAACAATAGTACAAGTTTATGGTTAAGGCAAGCTGAAGCTCTAAGGCTGTCATGACCACACACAAGAGCTGGTATTGGGCATCATGAGCATGAACTTAAGAACTCAATAATTGTGAATTATACACTATCTGATAGACATGGTCAGAAAAATAAAGTTGATCATCTAGATAGACTTGAAGCTGTGAAAATTATCATTGACAAACATGATGGCTCGGAACTAAAGCAAAAGATATATTCACTAAAGAAGAAGATCAAGTGCAAGTACTTTCTTATGATGAGCTGATGATGATGTCAACTAAAGAACTGAAATATATTCATTATATGTTAATGATTGAGAATTTAGCATCCAAATAATGGTCATATATAATTTTCTATGCCATCAGAAGAAGGATCCTAGACAAAGGATATCAGTGTATTGGAAATTATGTTCCCATGTACATTAACTACAGACATCAGGATGTAAACATGAGGAGGGGTGCGGCTGTGATTAAAATTGTGCTAACTTTAAGGCAACTAATTCCTAATCATGATGGTCTTAGAACATGCTATGAGCTTCCATATATCAGTTGTCTGAAGCAACTGAATATGAAAGAAACTTTAAGGAAAAGTTAAAGCAATTGCTTAGGAAGAAGATTAATGAAAGGGTAAAGGCATTTGTGCAAAGATACTTTGGAGTTTATCAGAAGCCATGAAATCAACATCAATAACTGAGTATGCTCTACAAACTTTATGCTTTATATTTTTTCTTCCTATTTTTGGCATCAAACAGTACTGGAGAATTTATGCATGTTTTACAATGCATAAATTGGGGGAGATTGTTGGGAGAAAATGTCTAAGTCAAAAATCAAGATTTTTTAGGATCAGGATTTGTCAAGTCAATCAGGATCTGTATGTAATCAGGATGAAGACTTTCAGGATATGACTAAATTATAGGTAAATCAGAATCTGCTGATTTAAATAGTCCCAACATTTGAGGAGTATATATTGTCAGTTCCTGATTTACATGATCAAAGCTGTTGATTAGATATGGGGAGAAACAAGATAAATTATACTGTAACATATCTTGTAATTGATAGAGATTGATAAAATAGTTATGTGATATATAAACACAGAATAGGTTATTTTTTATGGTGTGCATTACCCCAGTATTATCATAACCTAACAACTCTCAAGAATAATATTTTTCTTGCGAGGGTTTTGTAATAGTTTATAAGATAATTAATAAACTATTTTTTGATTTCCATTATTCTTACTTTACTTTCTAGATATCAATTTTTTTATAATTGTATCCAACCCCCTTAAATCATTATTATTTACTGGGTAACATGCTCCTTCTGAGTCTAATGCTCCCCTTATGCTAATCAAGATTAAGCACAAGTGAAGTTTATCTAACTCAGTTGCTTATATGACTCCTCTCTAATTTTTTGACATACCTTGAAAATTTTGTATTTTCATGCAAGCACCCTCATGGATTGCTTCAGCTTCATTCTTTCTTGATCATGTCACCAGAAGCACGGCTTTTCTAAAGTCAACATTTCTTTGATTTAGGTCCATTAAAGACTCTTTGATCCAGTCCTAGTCTACATTGCAGATTAGCTTCTCAACAGGATGACAATTTTCCAGCTTTTCCTCATGACATCTTCCTTGTCAGACTAATGATGTCATGTCCAATGTCTAAACAGGGCCCAACTTCTTTCTCCTCCTTTGTGATAACAGGACTATATCACTATTAGTCCCAAAGTATCATAGAAGGGGGGGCTTGAATATGATACCTACAAATTCTTTTTGATTCGTTTGAAGTTCTTCGTTAAAAGTATAACAACTTTGGCATCATAACATTATTATTACAATCTTAATATTTATTACTTTCAGTGCAGCTCTCATAAAAATATAGTTGGTTGTTGAAGAAGATGAATGAATAAATTGAATTCATTCATCTATTTAAGTGTATACTTCTCACTTTCTTCACGTGGTAGATTAATGGCCAAGTGTTTAAGAAGTGCTTCAACAATTTTACAGCTGAGATACAAGTCCAATGTGTTGACATAAGAATGTGTCAACATGAGACTTGTAATGTGTTGATAAAAACTATCTTGAATTTGTTGACCAAAACTCCAAGTTAGAAGCTGATGCGTTGACATGTCTTGATTTGTCGACATATTCTTTTTTATGTGTCGACAAGAGCCTTGAAATTTGTCGACACATTGTGGTCCCTCAGTAAAACTTTTTGGAATGTGTAAGACATGGACCTTGGAAAGTGTCGACACAAACCACTTGACTTAAACATTTTACTTGATTTGATGAATAACCTTGAGCTCCTATTTTTAATCAGCTTTCTTTTGAGTGATTATTAGTCAACTCTATTCATGATATGCTAATGCCTAGTGCAGTGGTCTGGTTCACAGACGACTAGCATAAATAGAACATCATGATTTAGGTAACTCTTTAGTTGTTAAATATCTTTAGACTACTTTATTGCTTCACTTCACTGAAACCCTTGAGCTTAAATACTAGAACCAATCAACTTCTTTAATGTTGAAAGTCCTTGGACATATTATTCTTCATGAAGGCTTAAACATGTGCATGAACTTCTTTCAATGACTTGGTTACGGACTTGGAGCTTTAATTCCATGTTTTAATTCTTTGTGTTTATCCTATCTCTCATCTTCCGGATTTCTGTGTTTTATAGTTAAGATTATTTACCCGTTTCTTATTCATGCTGAGTTTTTTATCCTCAGTTATATATTACATTACATTATATTTTTTACAATCACTCCTTCACTTTCTTATGCCCTACAAATGGTGTAGCATTTAAGTTTTCTTTGGTACCCAAACTCTGTTGGGTCCCGGATGATTAGAAATAATTGTTTTCTTCTCATTCCTTGACACATGGAACTCCCTTCCTTTATCAGTCTCAGAAAAAAAAATCATGACTTGAGTGAATTTCCAACATTATTAACACTAGAGAAGTCTCTGGTGTCACTAGGGGTTTTTTATGCGTGAGTTGTTCAGAGACGTAACATCTAGATTTTGTCCAACAGAAATGCATTGGGCAATAGCAGTCACATAACATATCATGCGGTTACGCTTATAACAAAATGACTCACGTATATTGACACTTAAATGAGTAGATTTACAAGGAATTGTTTTCATATCAGAAGTAGCAAGAATAACATTTGGCACATAGGCGTAACCATTGCCTTTATTGATACCCGTTTTGCCATTCCTATTAGGTCTGAAATTCTTGAAAATACTCTGCTTGATCTCAGTTGATTTGGCATTATTTTAAATTGTTGGATCCTTTTCTAAATCAGAAATTACAACCTTCTTGGCCTCATCTTAATCAATTAGTTGTTGTTTGATGACCATATAATCTTCATCAAATTCAAGATATTTTGAAGATGGGCTTCTCAACATTTTTTAAAACCTTAGGAACTTCTTTATCAATAGAAGTTTCCTTGTTTTTGTTAAATGCACCTTTCTTCTTCTTTGGCTTAGAGTAATCAAAGCCAATGCCATCTTTTTTATTTATTATCCTCTCATACAAAGCATTAACCAGGTACGTAAAGTTCTTGCAGGCGTTCAGCTTGAGCTGATTAATTCCAAGTTGTTATCTCAGAGTTTTTTCAATGTTACCAGCACACTCAAACTTATTCCCGGGATACCCTACTTCCGACCTAATGCTTTCAAACTGAATTAATCTCAACCCTAGTTAATCATTCAATTTCACCAACTCAAAATTTAGTTTAACAATCTCTTCCTTTGCAAAAGTTAAAGTAGTATATATATTAAATATTTCAACACCCAGATTATCAATAATTGACTTATATTAAGAGGTAGACAAATCAATGGAAGTGATAATATGTACCTGACTAGAAGACTCTCCAACATCTTCTGATTTTGCCATGAAGGATAATATAAGGAATCAAGCCTAAATCCTGATATTGAATAAATAATATTGCATAATTATGTTAAGACAAACTGTAGCCTTCAACGGCTAGCCATCCTAAGGGATAGCCGTTCAAGGAGTTGTCCATCAACTGGTGAGTATTTTGCAACACTTTCTTTCTTTGTTTTAGATAGCAATGCTTTTATTCATTCAGAAGTCATGTTGACTTAATAAATAATCTAGAGTAGGGTGGATAATTGTAAATATTCGATGCCATGTAATTTAGATTAAGTAAAAGTGAGCTACCAATGCTAAATGAAGATACTGCATCAGTGGCTAGCAGTATCAACCCACCAATGGCTAATTAAACGACTATCAATCATGACTAAGAGAAATAACATAGCTGGTGATAGCGAATAGACAATGGTCAAGTGATTTATTGACTTATAATCCCGTAAGTTTGACTTAAAAGCCTGTAAATACTTATCGACGAGTGTTTTTTTATCCAACTTATAAGTTGGATTTACAACTCATAAACTGATAAGTTCAATATTAATAACGACGTACCTTTTTTAACTTCTTAATTTTTAATTTTTTCTTAATTTTAGTTTTAAAATATATATTTGTAAATGTTTTTTTAAATTTTAAATTCACGAATAAAGATAGTTGTATTAGAAAAATTATTTATTTTAGTTCATTTAAGTAAAAAAAAGTTTTAACATATAAGTAAATCATCCAAACACTTATATAACATATACGTTTTCATCTAATTATCACTTATAAGTCATATATGCATTTTAAGTCAAAAATTACTGTTATAGGTAAAAAAACTAGGGTGTATTTAAAGTTATATTTATTACTAGGGTTCGTGAGCTTCAAGGCTGTATTTGACCGCTCTCGTATTTCGTGACTCAATCTATCTTCACAAGATGCCTACGTACCTTGCTGTGTGCTAAGGATCAAGTCAAAAAACGTAGTTCTGATTTGTGGGATGAGGCCCCTTATATAGGCATGGAATTCCTTAAAGTAGACTAGGGTTAGGAGACTTAGTGGACAAGTCTCAGATTGAGTTAGGACTTTGGAGTCCTAGAATGCAGGAAATTGATTCCTTATCCTATGAGGTTTCTTGGAGACCAATCTCCAAGGAATTATATCCTTATTTGGACTCTATTTCATTGCTGATTTTTCTCATCTATACCATTTTATAATGGACGAAATATTAAAAATTTGGTAGTCGGTCGGTCGGTACTTGCTGAATTTACTTAATTACCCTTACTTAATTGTTCTAGTTCAAACTATTGGATCGATCAATTCTAATTATAATTGACAATGAAGTAAATTTACTCTATTACTTTACCAATTTCAATTCTTATTGGGTCGATCAATTCTAATTATAATTGATATTGAAGTCAACTTCCTCAATTACTTTACCGATTTCAATTCTATTTATATTGAACTCTATATCACTATAATTTATATTAAATTCAACTTCTTCTACCAATTTAAATTTTAATTCATATCAAGTTCTGTATCATTTTAATTTATTATTTCGGGCTAAACTAAATTTAAAAAACTAAATATAATTCTTAAGATTTGGTTGATATATAATGTGACTCAGGTTAAGATAAAATAATAATACTATCAATTCTCCTACAAAAATTATACAAATGAACTTGGATAAACAAAATAACATATTGTATTTATCCAGGACAAAAAAATACATTATACAATTGATTCAGACTAACACAAAACTAAAAATACAATTCGACCAACAAAAAAAATATATATACTAATTATTCAGTCTAAAACAAAATTATCTTATTGATCCGGACTTTAAAAAAATAAAATTAAACTAACAATAATTAGTTTAATTTGGTTAGTGTATTGGGTATCGGGCTAAAATAAAATAATGTAAATCACTGATCCGAGATAAATCAAATTAATATTAGACCAAGTATAATTCGTATCCTATTCATGTGAAATAAAAATCAAATTTTATTTAAAACATAATTTTTTTAAATACACTTAAAATTTTCAATAAAACTATAACGTTCAATCAGTAATATTGCCTTTTTTAAATATTTTTATAAAGTTATAGTAAATCGATTAAGTAATCACCATGCTAAAATAATAGTTTTTTAAGGTACCCACATAATGGAGACATTATATTTCATTATAATAATATTTTTCTCTTACCAATGTTATCAATTTAAATAAGTTTAAATGTTCTAAAAAATTATGAACATATACGTTTACTTATATAATTATCACGAAGTCACATCATTTAAAGTTGTAAATGAACAAAATTAAGAATTGAATGTAATTTTTTTTTTAAATTCTGTAATATTAAAAAAAAATTGTGCAGTTCGTGCATCGCACGGGTTTTAAACTAGTATTTATTAATTACGAAAATAATTAATATTCAGGGATTTTGGGCTTTTTAAATGGGCCTTATTTGCAGACCAAACTGGGTTTAATTAATGCGATATTAATTACGCAATCAGTGTTTATTTTATTCCCTATCAGTTACTTATTTTAAAATTTACTAAACGTCTACATTGATTGATATTTTATTTTTAATAATATAAAGAAAAAATAATAAATGAAAAAGTTTGTATATCGTAGATATTAGTGGTATCTATACTATTATATTAAAGACAAAACATTAAAAATTTGATTGTTTTTTGGTCACAGCCGTCAGATTAAATTGATGAGAACCCTTAGATATAATATTAAATATTATTATGCAAGTGATATAAAATTAAATATAATATATAATGATAAAAAATGACCGTGCATCGCATGAGTTATATATTAGTATCTCTATTAATCTGCAGATTCATAAAAAAATTGTGTACATTTTGGCGCCCTGATTACAACTCAAACACCAAAAACTGCCGGTGTTAATTACAATAACATTATAGATTCGGTTCAATAATTTCAGCAAGTAAAATAACAGACAAGATTACTGAAGAAAAAACTTCTTCAACCAATAATATCTTTCACCTTTAAGTTAACAATGGAACAATGGATACGGGACGAGAAGATTTAAATACGATACATTCAAACATTATTTCAAGCACAACTTTGAATTCCTATGTAAGGAAATACATCATATAATAAATATTCATTTACAAAATAAATACAGGACAAGTATCCAGTAGTGATGTTCTTTGTTTCTCCGTAACGTTTTGTGAAACTTTTGATCAAGCTATAAATACTTTCATTCCAATTGCTAATGCGCCAACTTTTTCAAGAAATTTAAGATAAACGTATCTCCATGGTCAGATGAAATGTAAACCGCCGAAAAATCCCAAGAATCCAAACAAGAAACCAGATCCCGTAGCACTACTAAACCACAAATGAACATCATTATCTTCTCGTTCGCTTTCATCACTATGATCAGGTGTTCTGTTGTTGTCTGAACATATGTTCAGACTTGCAGCTCCACATAGTTGAGGGTTACCCATATAGATGGAGGAATCATGTGATGCGTTACGTGGAGAAGAGAGTGTGGGTCTGTATGTTGCTGAGTCAGACAAAGGGGAAGGACATGAAGCTGGGAAAAATAATGGAAAGAAGGACAAGGGGACCACTATGGAGCATGTATAACAACCTCAACGTTTGTATTTCATTTTATGTAATTGCATTTCATGTTAATTTAGGCTGCATTTCAGTAGAAGAATATATAGTACAGTAGGAACTTTGGGGAGTATTCATGCATATTAACAATTGTTAGTAATTCTCTCTCTAGACTCAATTCTGTAACCCCTGAAATTTGCTTAACAGAATGGCCCTTCCTTTTGGCTCATTCTCTGAGTAATTTTCTTCAATCTTCCTCTCTATTATTGAGACTAGATTTGTTTATCTTTATCAAAGTTCTATTTTTTATTCTACATTTTATCACACATATCACTGGTATCAGAGCCGACCTAACCTTGGACACTATGGCTCCAAATTGAACACGGAGTGGCACATCTGAGGATGAAAGCGAGGCATCAAGAACAGATCTCAGCAAAATTGAGGTAAATCTTCGTGCTCCATTTAAGGCTCAGAATCAGACTTTGATTCAGACTTGTAACAATAATAATATAAACATAGAGCAGAATGCCAAATCCATTGCTGAGTTAAATGAGCTAGTATTAGGCTTGTCTACTCAAGTGTCTAAATTAGTGTCGAATGACAGCGGCTTTAATGGTCATGAGACTAATAGTGGGAGTACAGGTCATGAAGATAGGGGGAGTTAAAGGGGTATTGTGGCGCCCTCCAAACCCGGGTCAGAAGTTTGGGCTCCACACACACACCTTATTTATAACCTGCTTATAACAATAATAAAGATAATAATAATATGCAGTGACCCTACTTACCAACTACAACGGACCGCAACAGGTTAAAGTATGCACAAAAGCCAATCACACGCTTATATTACAAACCATCCAAATCCCAACTATTCAAACTCAGAACTGAGTAATAAGCATTATTACAAACTTTTACAAACTTAAATTATCTCAAAAGATGCCTACTAGCTTAACTCGATCAACCTGAACCCCTAGCTCTCGCGCTGGACTGGGGATCCTCGCTACCAACTGGTTCCTTCTTAACTGGAAAAGAACATAAACAACATCGCACAAATGAGCTAACTAGCTCAGCAAGTCACAATGACAAAACTGAGAATAATGATCATCAAGTGAACAGGTTATGATATCAAGTGAACCATGAATTATGATTTAGAATTGGATATTATATTTTCATTTTAAAAACCAAGGTCAGGCTGCTGATCAGTCACGCACTAACCCCAAGCAAAGCACACATCACTGCTCTAACTACTGGATCCAAGGCACACATTGGCCTAACTTGACCATTAATATGGGCTGACCACGAATCTGGTCCATAATTTTATTAAAACAATCCAATTCTATAATAACAGAATAAACAATGTAAAACAATAAACAGAATCATAAACAACATTGAATTTTCGCTAAGGAAATGGTTTCAATCTTTACAAGGGATCAGTATGGCAATTTGAAAGGTTGACTGTTAGGTAATGAATGAATTGGATAACAAAGGAATCAATATTTCAGGGTTACCAGGAATTGGCCTTTCAAAGCATAAGGTACAATGGTTTAAGTATGTAAGTAATTCGATTTAGTGTTTGGTATTTAGTTTGTATGTATTTGTGGAGTAGTATCGTATATTTGTGGTTCGTATTTGGGTGTACAACAATCAATGGTTTAGAAAGAATAAAGTTTACGGCTCAAGATCAATAACTGGAATCAGGGTTTTGGGTTCAGTGCTTCAAAGCACTTGCAATATAAAACAAGACTATCAACCAACTACAATATATCTCGAGAAAGTTTAGAACACTTGCCTGGTACTAGCTTGCTATACTGCACTAACTTCCAATCACAACCGTCTACTCCTCGACTATCTGTTTCCCTTTCCTATGCCTTTCCTCTTCTGCTCACATATCATAAACATCTATCAATACTCAACTTATACGATTCTATTCGAAACATACTTCTATCTACCCTTCGTTTCACCCAAATCTGATTAACGGATTGAATGCTACGCTATAAACAAGTAAACACCGAACATATAGACCGACAGTCAACCAACAAGTCACATATAGCATATAACACGTCAAACAATCAATGTTATATCATTTATAAAGAAGTCTCGGGTCATAAACAGGCTTTTGGGTATTTAAAATGATTTTTAAAACATTTTTCGGAATTAAAACGGGTCATTGGATCAATTTCAAAGTAATAAACAGGGTTCAGTTGGCCAAATCTAGCTTCAAAACAATTTTATAATAATTATCGAGCCTTGAAAATAATTTAAAATAATATTTTAAAGCTTGAAATTATTTTTCGGAATTTTTAAATCATTTTTAAATAATTAAATCTAATTAAATAATTAAATAAAATCAATTAATAATTAATTAAATCAATTAATCAATTAATTTTTGAATTAATTGACCAATTAATCAATTAAATATCAACTGAAATTAATTAACTAATTAATTCAGATTTATTTTTGAATTAAAAATAATTTTTGGAATTAAAATAATAATTTTTAGAATTTTCAGAAATTAAAAACTGAATTTTATAATTAAAATAAATAGAAAATATGATTTTTAAACATTTTTAAAACAGGAATCCTATTTTTGCAAACTCTGGAAACTTCAGGGACCAAACTGCATCGTCCCCAAAAGTCCAGGTACTAAACTGTAATTTTATAGGGGGGTCGCCGGAAAACACCATGTTTCACCGGAAAAATCGATCCAGAGATGCTCAGGCCACCACCACCTCCAGATCACATCTACACAATACCAGGAACACAACCATGCCATCAAATCACTCAACCCATCCCTGAGTTGGCCGGAATTTGGCCAAGATGTTCGCCGGTTTCGGGCGAACTCGACGTAAACTTCAAAACACAACTCCCTTCGATTCAGACATCCTCTGTTAACGAGCTATATACCAATCGACTGCAAATTTTATAAGGAACACAACCCACTATAATACAACAGCTAATAACCCCTAGATCAAAAGCCCTAAATTTCAATTAAGAACATTCATACGGGTTATAAACCCTAATTTCAAAATTCGAAAATCAAACTCAATTTTGAACATGTTATTGAACTCCAAATCAATCATATAATATATCAAAATCATCAGGGAAACAAGCTCTACAACATGCAATCATCAAATCATTCAAACAATCATCCGAATAAAAATTCATATTTTTAATCAAATTAATTCGAAAATAAATAAAAATATAGAAAATAAACCTTGATTTCTGCAGTTCTGGAACTTGAAGAAACTGATAGAACACTCCGAGACCTTCGATTTGGTTACTCGAGCTTTCCAAACAGAAATCACTAACACCTTGATTTGTTGGTTTGATTCTCAGAAAGATTATATGAATATATAGATTTTCTCTGGAAATTTATATAATTACTGTCTGCATATGATTTTCGGTACGAAATAAAATACGGTAAGGCTATTTATAATTACGGAAAATTAGTATCCCGTTGGATCATTCCGGATAAAAAATGGTATGTTTATTTATAAAAACCGATCCAAACGGTACCAGTTTTCGGGATAATTATCGAAACCAGTACAATTTGTACTGCGGTCTTGGTCTCAGTGCCTGGTTACACGTATTACGAGGTGATAATTCTGATAGTTTAATAAAAAGATCCCGTTTATCAAAAATACGGGTTTTATTGATTTACCGAACCGAATAATGTATCGAAAATGTTGCGCCAGGACCCGCGCAGGACAAACCGTACGCCGGATCGAAAAAGTCGAAACATGAAAAATGCTCGGAATATTACAATTAGGTTAGGAAGGTGTTCTCGGAAGAGTTTCGGGTTATAAAAACGTAAAAACGGATGACGTCGGTTGATTCCCGATTGTATAAAATAGTTTTTAAATACTCGGAATTTTTTTTTATAAAATCCATATATTTCCTATAGAATCATAAATCAACATAAAAATAATTAGGAAGATATGACAATTATCTATATTTTATTTTGGACATATAAAAATTAAAATACTCAATTAATATTATTTTTAAACATCCAAACACATATAACACTTAACAAATAATTCACAGAATAGATACTGAACATACATATTAATTATCTATTAGCAAAAATAATTACATGATATATCCCTGATATTACAGGTATCTTATGCAGCTAGAATGACTAGGGTGGATTTCCTAAAATTTGATGGGACATATCTGAGATCTTGGTTATTTAAATGTAACCAATTTTTTCAATTGGATGACACCACTGATTCATAAAAAGTGAGGCTAGCTGCTATACACCTAGAGGGTAAGGCTTTATTGTGGCATCAAACCTATATGCAAAGATTAAAGGATGTTGTGCCCACACGGAGTCAATATACTGAAGCTATTAATGTTCGATTTGGTGAGTTATTCGATGATCCCATGCCTGATTTAAAAGCTCTTAAACAGCAAGGCTCTGTACAAGAATACCATGATCACTTTGATGCCCTTAGCAGTAGACTAAAACTCTTAGAGGCTTATTTACTCAGTTATTATTTGGGGGGCCTAAAGGAGGAGATTCAGCTATTTGTACGAATGTTCACACCTACATCTATTCAACAGGCTCTTTGCCTAGCCAAGTTACATGAAGCTTCGATTAAAATGAGACAGCCCAAAGGTAATAACAAAACTCCTTTATTACCTACTCCTACGAGTAAACCTTTTTCTCAATACACTTCCACTCATCAACCCTCTTCCACTTATCCAAATAAACCCAGTCTGGCCCTTCCCTCACCCACTTACAATAATAGACGTACTTTAACCCCCGAAGAGTTGTCTGAAAAGCGAGCTAAAAATTTATGCTTTTGGTGTGATGAGAAATATGTCCCGGGTCATAAGTGTAAAGGCAAGAAACCTCAGTTTTTCCACATTGAGGTCGAAGATGATATGGAGGGAGGAGAGTTTGCAGAGCAAGAAAAAGAACCAATTGATGAACAAAAATGTGCCCAGATTTCGATTGAAGCGATGGAAGGCATATCGGCTTTCCAAACCATGCGTGTGACTGGTCACCATGACAAAAAGAACTTACACATTCTTCTTGATAGTGGTAGTACCCATAATTTTATAGATGCAGCTAAAGCCTTGAGGTTGAATTGTACTGTTGAAAAGATTGCACGTATGAGTGTTCGAGTAGCTGATGGAGGTCAGTTGTTGTGTGATAAGATTATCAAGAATTTCTCATGGAAGATGCAGGGTGTCTCCTTCTTGGCAGATGTATTGTTATTACCTCTCAATGATAGTGACATTTTTCTAGGAATTCAATGGTTTTCTCAGCTTGTTCCAATTTTGTGGGATTTTTCGCAGCTGACCATGCAATTTTGTTGGGTCCCAATGTGTTTGTAGAAGGGGGGGTTGAATACAAACGTTACCAAATAATCGAATAAAATGCGGAATAAAAAATGTGAAACAAAATTCAAGTTAAATAAAAATATTATTAAACTTGAAAGGTGTTACAACAACTGTATCGATTACAAGGTATTAATCTCAAATCAATTATCACAAATCTAGAATAAATTCGACATGAACTTTTTCTATTTTTGCAATAATTAGAATCAAATGCTAAACGCGATTTGAGATTAAGTTCTAGGGATTTTGATCCGCTAGATTGTTACACAAGAACAAGATAAATAATTCTAGTGGTTTGGATTTAACATTAACAAACTAGAAATTGATCTTGAATTTCTGCAGAGAAGATGATTTTATATTTCAAGGCGGCTGCTCCTTTGTTCTTGACTTGTGTTTGAATGATAGATTCTTGAAAGAAGGTCTTCTGCTTCTTTTTAATCAACAAACCAATAGAATTGAATTGGCATGACAATCCTATAGCTGGCAAGACTTTCGGTAGGACAATTGAATGAACTAGCAAGACAATCTGAATGAACTAGCATGACAATCAGAATGAACTAGCAAGACAATTATCCTCCTAGAGTAACTTTCGGTATGACAATGGAAATGACTTGGCATGACAATCGGTATGACAATCCAGATTGTCATGCTAGTTCATTTCCATTTGTCTTGCTGATTTAAGACTTGAATTTAATCCAATTAAACTTCTGAAAATTCCTAAAATTAATTCAGAATTAATTAATCAATTAATTCAATTAATAAATAAATTATTCTTTGCAGATATAATTTATTTTCTTAATTAAATTAGATGAATTAATTAATTAATAGAGAATTAATTCTAGTCTTGAGCAGCAACCATTCTTCTGCAAATCTTCTGAAAATCACTGAAAATTATGAATCAATTCCACCACTTCAACGTTGACACTCGATGTACTGTCTGGTTCATGAGTGACTAACTTCCGTGACATTTCTTCATGTCTTGACTCTGACACTTTGATTTTCTTCAGATTAAATCCTTGTAATTAATTGATACTCTGACGAGATCTCTGTCACTTGATTAAATCCACGATCTTGACTTATATCACTGAGGCATGATCAATTTCTTGAACTTCTTCCAGTGAATTAATTCCTCAAGTCTGTAGATGAACCTTGTCTCTGAATCCTTTGACAGATATTACTTTGCGAGATCTCTCTGATGGTAGTTCCACTATTTACTTATTATATTCTTATTTGAGTTGAGTTGAATCCTCGAATATACAAATAGGCTATGACATATGACTTACAAATTTACATACAAAGGTGAGAAGGTGAAGCTTCGGGGAATGTCAACACAGAAGTTAAGGTCGATCAAATCTCAAAAATTGGATAAACTGGTACAAACAACATGAGAATTATCTATGTTGCAATTGGTTCCTATAGCAGTTGGGAATAGTCCCCAAATAATGGCAAGTTGTAACAATTGTGAAGTAACAATGGAAGGAGATATGCAGGAGGTGTTACTGATGCTATTAATTTACGACCATACAGGTACTCTCTCACACAGAAAAATGTGATAGAAGAAATGGTACAAGAGATGTTAGAGCAAGGGATAATCAGGCCTAGCAATAGTCCTTTTGCTGCACCCATAATGCTGTTCAAGAAGAAAGATGGTGGGTGGGGACTGTGTACGGATTATAGGAGCTTAAACAAGGCAACGGTCTAGGATAAATTTCCTATACCTATCATAGAGGAGTTGATGGATGAGCTTCAAGGAGCTAAGCACTTTTCAAAAATCGACATAAAGTCGGGATACCATCAGATCAGGGTGACACCTCAAGACATATTCAAAACTGCGTTTAAAACTCATCTTGGTCACTATGAATATTTGGTAATGCCATTTGGGTTAACAAATGCACCCTCGACATTCCAATCTTTGATGAATCATGTCTTTAAACCCATGTTGAGGAAAGGAGTTTTGGTGTTTTTCGATGATATTCTAATCTATAGTTCGACGTGGAATGAACACCTAACACATGTTAAGAAGGTACTGGGGATTCTGAAGGAGAACCAGCTTCACGCAAATATGAAGAAATGTTTATTTGGTGTATCTAAAATCCATTACTTGGGTCACGTAATCTCAGCTGAGGGGGTGCACACTGAACATAATAAGATACGAGCAATTGTGGAATGGCCTACTCCCATTAATCTCAAACAGTTGAGAGGGTTTTTGGGAATAACAGGATACTATAGGCGCTTCGTTCAAGATTATGGTAAGATATATAGACTCTGACAGAGTTGTTGAGAAAAGACGCGTTCCGGTGAAATGATGAGGCACAGGAAGCTTTTGAATTGCTCAAGTCAAAGATGGCCTGACCACCAGTTTTGGCACTCCCTAATTTCAGTAAACCCTTTACGGTAGAAACTGATGCTTCAGCTCAAGGGATGGGGGCAGTTTTACTTCAAGAAGGTCATCCAATTGCTTTTTTAAGTAAGGCTTTTTCTCCTAAAAATGCACTTTTATCTGCTTATGAAAGAGAGTTATTGGCAGTAGTTTTTACGGTCAATAAATGGCAACATTATTTAATGATCCTACCGTTTGTCATTAAAATAGACCAGCAAAGTTTAAAATATGTTTTAGAGCACAAACTTTCTACTCCATTCCAGCAAAAGTGGTTGTCCAAATTAGTTGGGTTTGATTACACAGTTGAGTACAAGAGTGGGAAGGAAAATGTGGTAGCGGACGCGTTATCTCGCACTTCTGAGTTGCAACTATTATCTATGGCGGTATATTCTGTTAATTCACAGTTGTTGGATGAATTAAAGTTATATTGGCAGAATGATGCGGACATTAGGAAACTAATACAAAAATTGCAGCAGAATCCATTATCACACCCTCACTACAAATAGAGTGATGGAGTGTTGTTAAGGAAAGGTAAACTGGTTGTGGGACAGGATGAGAAAGTGTAACAGGTAATTCTGAATTGGATGCATTTTTCTAGTCAAGGGGGTCACTCAGGTGTTTATGCTACAATAAAAAGGATTCAAACATTATTCTACTGGCCTAATATGAAGAATACGGTTCTCGAGTTTGTACAGAAATGTTCTACATGCCAGAAGTGCAAGTATGACACAAGTGCATTACCAGGATTACTACAGCCACTACCGGTGCCAGAATTATTATGGGATGATATAATGATGGATTTCATCGAAGGACTTCCCAGATCAAAAGGTAAGGAAGTCATTTTGGTGGTGATCGATTGAATGAGTAAGTATGCTCACTTCTTAACTCTTAGTCATCCATTTACTGCTCTACATGTAGCCCAACTGTTCTTAGATAACATCTTTAAGTTGCATGGATGCCCTAAAACTATTGTATCGGATCGAGACAAGGTATTCACCAACTCTTTTTGGCAAGAATTAATGAGGTTACAAGGAGTTCAGCTGAAGATGTCAACTGCCTATCATCCCCAGACGGATGGGCAGTCTGAAGTGAAAAATCGCTGCTTAGAAACTTATCTTCGCTGCATGTGCCATGAGAAACCACAAGACTGGGTGAAATGGTTACCCCTAGCTGAACTTTGGTACAATACGTCATTTCATACGGCCATCAAAAAGACCCCTTTTGAGGTAATGTATGGATATTCCCCTCCATTACATCGCCCATACATCCAAGGGTCTAGTTTGATGAAGACGGTGGATAGGAGTCTGCAAGCTAGGGAACAGATGCTAGCACTGTGGAAGGATAATTTGCACAAGGCCAAGAATCGAATGAAACAACAGGCAGACAAGAACCGTTCCGAAAGATGTTTTGCAGTTGGTGATTAGGTCTACTTAAAGCTTCTGCCCTATAAACAAAGCTCTGTAGCATTTCGTCCACCCCAGAAATTGGCTACCAAATATTTCGGGCCATACCCTGTCTTGAAGAAAGTGGGTAGTGTAGCTTATACCTTGCAACTACCAATATCGTCAAAGATTCATCCGACTTTTCATGTGTCCCTCCTTAAAAAGCATCAAGGTCCTATACCTATCAGTTTGGATACATCTCTCCCTGAAAAATATGATTCAAACAGCCAAGAACCAGTCAAAACCCCATGGAAAGTGCAAGAGATTAGGACTATCAAAAGAAGAAATGCTGCTCAGGTCCAATGATTAATCATGTGGACTAATAGACCAGTGGAAGAAGCTACTTGGGTAGATTCTGAGGTTATTATGCAGCAGTTTCCTCACTTCAATCCTTGGGGTCAAGGATCTGCTGAACGAGGGAGTATTGATGCGTTACATGGAGAAGAGAGTGTGGGTCTGCATGTTGCTGAGTCAGACAAAGGGGAAGGACATGAAGTTGGGCAAAATAATGGAAAGAATGACAAGGGGACCACTGTGGAGCATGCATAACAACCTCAACGTTTGCATTTCATTTTATGTAATTGCATTTCATGTTAATTTAGGCTGCATTTCAGTAGAAGAATATATAGTACAGTAGGAACTTTGGGGAGTATTCATGCATATTGACAATTGTTAGTAATTCTCTCTCTAGACTCAATTCTATAACCCATGATATTTGCTTAACAGAATGGCCCTTCCTTTTGGCTCATTCTCTGAGTAATTTTCTTCAATCTTCCTCTCTATTATTGAGACTAGATTGGTTTATCTTTATCAAAGTTCTGTTTTTTTATTCTATATTTTATCACACATATCATCATGCCGAGTACGAAGTTCATCAAAAGAAAGATTCAAACGACTCAAAAATGACAAGTTTGACAAGCCTTGGGGTATGAGACTAGACATTTTGTTTCTTGATAAATCGAGAAACATCAATTGTCTCAGATTTCCTATGTCATCTGAAATCTTTCCGTTTATATGGTTACCCGAAAGATTTAAATTTAGCAACCCTAAAAGACTCATTACCTCCTTAGGAATCTCACCAGTAATGCAGTTGTTTGATAGATCAATTGATACCGAATACGTGAGCGATGATGTAAAGAACTCCAACTCTATACCTTTCATATCATGTAATAATCTTTCCCCACATCCAAATGTAGTATTTAAAAAGAATTCAACAAACCGTTCATCTCTGTGATCCTCAGTCATGGCAGGGAGATTACCAATACAAGAAGGGATTGATCCACTTATATTATTTTTAGCCAAATTCAGCAACTGAAGATTAGGAAGATAACACATCTTTCGAGGAATCTCACCACGAAAATTATTCGACGGAAGGGCCATAAACTTTAAACTTAAAAGACCCTCTCCAATCCATGAAGGAAGAATACCAGTGATTTCATTTTCCGCTAGATCTAGTGTAACAAGTTTTGTCAGATGCGTCAATGTTGAGGGGACCTTGCCTCGGAACTTGTTTCTATGCAAGTGTAGTGATTGAAGACGTGTTAGATATCGTACTGATCATGGAATACGCCCATAGAAAGTGTTGTTTTTCAAATCTAAAACTTGCAAGTACTCTAAACTCCCCAAGCAAGCTGGGAGTCCACCTGAAAACTGATTATTCAAGAGATGAATATACTTTATGGTCTTCATATTGCAGAAAATTTCTGCAAATTCACCAATCAGTTGGTTATTTGGGAGGAAAAGAGTTATCAAACTCCAGTTTCCAATATTATTATCATTAGCAACCATTAGACCAGAAAGTAAGTTGTTGGAAAAATCTAACCGCTCTAGTTCTGATGTGATTATAACATTACCTGAGAGCTTATTTTAAGATAAATCTAGATTAACTACGTGAGAATCTGATACATTCTCTAACCAGTTACCAGAGATCTGATTGTGAGATAGATCCAAGAACTTGACACTTGAGTACACCTTCTCAAACCAATATGGAATCGTATGTTTGATACTCTTCCCGGAAATGACCAGATATTCTAGTTCTCTCTGGTTTCGAAACCACTGGGGAAATCGAGGTCCGACTTTGCAGGATGACAGATTAAGATAATTGAGCTGAAAAGAAGCAATCCATGTGGAACTGATATTCAGTACCAGGTCAACGTTTGATGACAACTAAAAGTGTTTCAAACTTGTGAGATTTTGTTGGAAATAAAGACTATTACAGCAATATAGAGACAATTATATGTCATATTTACCAAGGCAAGGCCAAGATAACAGATAACAAAATAAAATATGAAGGTAAACAACATGCAAATCAGAAACTTTAAGAACAAAGAAAAACAAGAGAGCGTACCAGTAACCATAACTTTAACACAGAAAGAAAGAACAGAAAGCAGTGGTGTGCAACAGGTACAATGCAGGAAGTAAAGAAATAGCTAAGTCGCCAGGCCTTACTCGAAACCCTGACTACTCTTGAAGAGATAGTTGCCCCCACCTGCAGCGTTGGGATACTATGCAACAACTCCTCCAGGGTAAAACATCTCCGAGCTTTGAGTTGACAACACCTCGAAAGCTCAACTTCGACTGGAACCTCACTTCGCCGGAAAAACCACTATCTGAATATGAGAGAGTAGAGAGTATAGAGAGGAGAAGAAGAATGTAGGGGGTGGTGTATAAAACTCAGCACATTAGTCCTCTATTTATAGTAGAGGCTAAGTGTAACTATCCACCCCTTTTAATATCAAAATTCACTACAAGAAAAACAGGATCAGACAACACTTGTCAGACAACAGATGAAAAAAAACCGTTATCCCGAAATAACAGACAATAGTTTAATTTTTCCCTCCAATAACCATTGTGTAAACCAGATTCATACAACGGTTTTATGAACCGTTGTGAAAAAAATCACCAAAAAAAGGAGTTTGCATAACAGTTTTTAAGAACTATTGTCTTCATATGTTTCATACAACCGAAAAAGTAACCGTTGTAAAACATGAGACAATGGTTTTAGAAAATTGTTGTTGTTAGACATTTCACACAATAGTTCAGAAAATTGTTGTTAAACAATGCACAACAGTTTGTAAAACCTATTTTTTTAACATATCACACAACAGTCCCGGAAGTGTTGTCTTTAATCACACAACCGTTTCTGCCTTGTTGTCTATGAAATCTTCAGACAAGATTTTGTATATAAAATGCTTGTTTATACTACTGTATTTTTTTGAAAAAAAATTGACAGAAAGAGTGCATCCCTTTCATTGCCAAACAACTAATGGATAGGAAAACAAACATATTATCCATTTGGAGCAAACATAACAACTACCATGAATAACAAACATCACCAAACCAAAATTTTAAAGTTATACATAGCAATAATGAAATATACAAAAAAAATCAATCTAGTTGAATTTGTTCATCTACATCCCTGATGTAACTAGCATCATCGTCAAAATCATCATCTGGTAAGTTGGGCATAAAAAACTCAAACTCAAGCTCTACTTCCACGGATCCCTCATTTTCATCTCCGCTATCATCATAGTGTTTTCTTACGGGAAATTTCAACACCACGGACCATAATTTTTCAAGAGGATCGTCGATATAACAGACCTGCTTAACATGTATTGCCAACACAAATGGATCATTAAAAAAACCAGGCCTATTCAAATTAACTAATGTATATCCTAATTCATTGACCTTGATTCCTTTGTTCATATCCACCCACTTACAGAGAAAAAGAGGGATCCTAAAGTTGTTATAGTCCAACTCCCATATAAAATTTATAACACCGTATTATGTATGTGATGTATGCTGAATATTTTTGTCCATACCCTCCACAACCATTGTATCAGCATCTACACACACTCCACTACACTGAACTTGACGCGCATCATCACGAGACTTGGTGCTAAATGTAACCCCATGCACCTTGTAGCCACTGAATGTAGGCACATCGTTATTAGGCCCGTCTGTGACCCACCTTATATGTTGCGGTACCTCCTCTCCATCTAGTAAATTTGATGCAATCTGTGAAAAATTAAATTACACATAATTTGCAAGGTTTCCAATAATAACAATGGAGGTAAATGACTGAATATTAACAATTAAGCAAACACAAAATCTTTTCTTTAAACCATTTTTGGAAAGTTTCATTTTGCCTATTCTTTAGCCAGATTTCGTCATTTCCACGTTCCGGAAATTGGTCCATCAAAAATGACAAGTGTTCACTACAATTAAAACGGAAGATGTAAAGAATTATGATATATGTATGGTTATAACTAAACTGTGCATGAAGGATAATAAAAATACTTACTCAAAATATGGCACACATCCGTACTATTATGTAGGACACACAAATGCGCAAGGTGCAAATCTTTGGTGCTCGGGGTGATCATTGTTGTAATATCCGGGAAAATTACGTGAATATTTTATATGTTAAATAAATAAATATTATATGTTCTATAAATTTAAAGTAATTACTGCCATGATATTAGATGTTACCGTTGATATGTGTGTTTCAGTGCGGGCCAGAAAATTTTTCGATTGATTAATATATGCGTTTAAACTTCAATTATATGAATCGATCTGCAATTCGAACTCGTATTTATTTGCGTATTTACCAAGGTACTCGTCTTATTTCATTTTACGCGTGTTTCAATGCATTTTATGTGTTATCGGGATTTTATGTTAATTTAGGGATCGTTTATGTTTTTCAAATATAAGTGGACCGGGACCCCACCGGGACGTCAAACCCCACAAAATCCGTGTTTTTATTTTTATAAAATTATTCGTATTTCAAATACCCTTTATTTTTGTATTTTTGAATTTTTCGCAAATTTTGGGGAATTTTGACATTAATTTTGTATTTTATCCTTTTTAAAATTATTTCCCGTAATTATTATTTTGGGGCTTAATTATTGTAATTTAGGGGATAAAAACACCCTTAATTTATTTTAGGGTATCAATATCTGCAATAGTATAAATAGCTGATTAGATTAATTGATTGATTTTGTTTTTATAAAAATTCAGAAAAAAAAATTATAAAAGAAAAACCAAGAACAAGTGGGGGTGTTCTTGAGGGTAGGAATTAAAATCAAAAGTTGAAGGTGATTCTGGGATCCGTTTGTGATGCTCGAATAATCGATTTGAAGCTCTCTTCAAGCTCTATCTGTTGATATCAACATCATTAACTGAGGTTAAGCCTTCTGTGATTTCATTTTTTTCATTTTTTTTCCTGTTTAAATTCGATTTTGATCATAGGATGGTTGTTTGATGTTTTTGATCATTGATTAATGTTCCTGTGTCTGTGAGGAATGATTTGGTGTTTAATTTTGTTGATTTTGGTTAAGAAATGATAGAGTTCGAAGTTCTTGGGTTATTAAGTTTTTCAAATCGAAATTCTGGAGATATGCTTGATTCTGGGTTAGTTTGAAGCTTAGGAACAGATCCTAAATGAGTTAAGCTTTAATTTGGTAGTTGAACCACTGAATTTGGTTCGAAAACGAAGGTTTCTGGTAGTTTGGGTGGAGGTCGCCGGATAATGGTTGGAGTTGATCGGTTTTTTAACGGAATTTTGATTCCGGGATTGTTGGACCTTGCTGGGATTACTGGAAGCTAGAGGACGGAGTTTAGGACGTTTTAGTGGCAAAATCAGGGTGAGACGATGGGGTTTTCAACCGGGTTGAGGACGGCGGTTCGGCCGGTCGTCGGCCGGATTCTGGAAATACCCAGATTCCGGCGACTGGATCACCGTTCTGGTCGTCTTCCCCAGCCAATCCCCTACGAACCCTAACCCTAACCCTGACCCGTTTTTAAAACCCGAGAGATTACCCGCTTTTGATTTATTTTTCCCCAAATTCCCCACCTGAATTTTGTTTCTGTTTTTATTTTAAAGATTTATTCAGAAATTCAATTTTAGTTTTAGAAAAATCATTTATTTGATTTCAAAAAATCATTTACTTATTACTTTAAATTCTAAAAATTATTTACTTAATTATTTTAAATTTCTAAAATTATTTTCTTTTATTATTTTCAAAAATATAATTTGATTGAATTATTAATAATTTATTTTAGTTAATTATTTATGAATTTAATTAATTGATTAAAATCATTTAATCAATTAATTTCATTTATAAATAGTTAAATAAATGTAAATTATTTATAATTAATTCAAATAATTCATAAAAAATGTTTTTAATCTTTTAAAAATTATATTTTGGTATTAAAAAAATTCAATTAATATTATTATTAATTGATTTATTTCCATTTATTTCTTATTTTATTTATAATAATTAAACCGTTCGTCCGTTTAATACGAAACGAACGCGTATAGACTTAGAAAAACATTACGCTTTCAATAAAAATACTTTTAAGACCTAAAATCTTTTGTATTGCAATGACATTTGATTTGTGTATCAGTTTAAGTCGGTATCTGATCGGTAAATATTATTAATGACTTGATTTTCATTCAGAACGCACTGAGACATATTGTTAGGTCACACACACTGTAGAAGGGGGTTGAATACAGTGTATAGTACAATCAAATCGAATTCAAAGAACACAAGTAACAGAAAACAAACTTTATTAAACTCTGTTACAATGTGTAACTGTCCTCTCTCAATGATGAACAAATTATCACGAGAGCTGCTAGGGTTACAATGAATATTATTCTCGCTAATGATAACACTTATAGTGTAAACCCTATGTCTGTGTTTATATACTACACAGTTTCAAGATAATCGCTAATTGATATAGAATATAATTCTGCTTCCTAAAATATATCAATCAGATATCTTTTCTTCCAAGTATTCTATTCTTCATAGAATTCCTTCTTCATGCATATCTCTTCTTGCGTTTGTCTTGATCTTCTTTCCTTTCAATCAGCCACCTTCCTTATCTGAAAGTCTCCTTAAGTCTTGATATTATCTTCTGATAAATATCTCCTGATAACTTAAGTTTTGACAACTTAAGTTCTGATATCTTAAGTACTGAGTTCAATATAAATGTTGATTTCCAGTTAAGTACTGATTTGTCCTGTTTAAGTAAGATCTGAAAACTAAACACAAATCACATTAGACATGACATTATCAAATATATCTAACAATCTCCCCCAACTTGTAAATTAGCATAATATACAACTTTAACAGATATTTGATGATGTCAAAAACATTAAGTACAAATGCATGAGAATTTGACTAGATAACTAGAACTTACAGTCCTTAAAGCTTTACCAACTTTAACTTATGATAAGAACTTTAGTCTGTATATACATCAGAATTTGAGCAGTTGTAGATCTTGACTTGGCTTAAATTACTGATCTTTTTGATGTCAGGAGTTGTTCTGAGATAGTTCTTTAGCAAACATCTCTCAGCATATTTAAGTTCATCAATCATCCTCCTTTTAGCATTCTTCAATTCAACTGTATCTTCACCAATTTGAAAGATAGAAGCTCTGAGATCATTTATTTTGTCTTTCCTTATGTCCTGATCCAGTATGATCAAATATGCCTTGTCAGACTCAAGATTGAATTCTACATCCATATAACCCAGAAAGATAGTTATAATCTTAGTAGAGTTAGGCTTCATCTTGACAATATCACCCTTGTGATCTCTGTACTTGGGACAGTATGTGCTGTCAGATTTTACAGAATAAAGCTTCTTCTGTCTCTGAATTTGAGTCTTCAAATAATTTGCAGCATTTTCTGTTAATCTGTTCTTCACTTGAAGTAGAAATAAAACATATTCTAGTTCCTCAAAATACTTCAGTGGTATAGCATTTTCCCATATGTGGTAAACCCTTCCATCTGTCATGAAATATAACAAGATGTGTTCTTTCAAGAAGGTATGGTAAACCATCTGTATAGATTCAAGCTGATTCAATCTTTCAGGAGTTGCTCCAACACCTTGTTCACTTAAGAAAGTTGGATCATTGGTTGTGTTATGCACTCTTCTTTCATCAGCACTACCCAATCCAGATTTGTCTCTTGCTTCCTTTCCTGTAACCACTCTTGCTTCAAAACCACTTGCTGCAGTCTTCAAAGGTTGAGTCTGTTTAGCTTTAGTGAATTCTGGTAGGAGTAACCTTGAGGATTTAACATGAGCAAAGTCAGAGGTTTCCTTTAACTTATCTTCTGATATCAAGCTAACTTGAGCTATGTTAGAGGTTGCTTGCTTCAGTGTTATATCAGAACTTACTATATCTTGACTCTGAACAACTTGAGCCATGTCAGAGGTTGTTTGAGAAATGTTCTTTGAAACCAGAGTAAGATTAGCATCTTCAACAGATATTTCTTTATCCATAGGTGGCACATAAACCTTTACAAGTTCACCAACTTTTTCTTTGCCCTTGGACCTTGGATCTATCTGCATTTGTGATTTAGCCTTGGTTGCCTCAGGATTTACCCTTTCTTTTATCACAATGCCTTTAGCCTTAGGAATTTTCTTTTCAGCAACAGAAGCTTAAGATTTGGAGTTGACTTTTTCTGACTTAAGTCTAGCTTCTTCTTCCTTTAGACTTTCAAAGTCCATTCCTGGATTTTCTTTCAGAAATAACTGTCTTGAAATTTCCTCAACAAGTTCCAGATGTTCATCAGAACTTATCCTTTTACCAGTATCAGAAATTATTCTTCTCCGAGTATCAGAACTTGTTCATTGACTTGTAGTTCCAGCTTTACTTGATGAAAGACCTCTACCTTGACCATGACCTCCACCCATTCCAGAGTTTCCCGAGTCATCTTTTCCATCATCCTTTCCCTTCAGTGTCTTAATAGGTTTGCATTTGGACTTAATTACTTTCTCCCCCTTTTGGCATCAGCAGGTAATAGAAGAGAGACAAGCAATTCCACTGAGGATTGGATCTCATTGAGTTGATTTTGATGAGAAGCTTGATTCTTCAGAATTTCATCAATCTGAGACTGTTGCTTTTCTTGGGTTTTCTCAATGTAGGAAATTCTGTCAAAGGTAGGTTGGAAAAACCTTTTCTTTTCAAGTTTCAAATTCATATCTTGCTGGATCAAGTTTTCTTGAATTTTATTCACCTTGTCATAAGTTATTGAGTGTTGACCTTAAAGGTGTCTTGTACTCAATGCAGTAACTCTCAGCTGAGTCTTGAAATCATCATTTATCATCATTTCATCAGCTTTTGCAAGATGCTCAGGAAGAATCTTTTCAGAAGGAACAAAGGTAACTGTGTTCCACTCCTTAGTCCACTCCTGTCCTCTAGGAGTTTCACTCCAAGGTACTGGTGTTTCCCCTATAACAAACTTTTTGACTATCTCAGCTTTATGAACAGTTTATTGAGGTGCATGTCCTCATGGACCAGCTGCATCAGCATATACATTTGTAGCAGCAGCTTCACCAGTAACTTCATCATTAGTAGCATCAGAACTTATAGAATCAACATCAGCAGTATCCTCTGATAAAAGAATAGTATGAGAGGCTATGGAGGCTTCAACATCATCCTCTAAGAGCTGATCTTCAATTAAGTTATAATCAACAGCCATATTCTAATGTTCACCTAAAATCTGATCTTCAGTATCTAGATGCAGAGAAGGTGTTGTAGGCAATTCTGGATTAAAATCAGCATCAGGAATTGGTGTTGTTGGTGGAGTGATTGGAGCTGGTGGAGCTTCTAAATACAGAACCTCAGGCACAATCAGGTTGTAAATATCAATCTCAGCACTTGTGCCTGGGTCTTCAGTAGGTACTTGATGAATTATAGGAGACACAGGAGGTGTAGATACTCTGTCTTGAGCTGTATCCTGAATTGGTGACAATGATGATGTAGATGCAGTAGCTTCAGCAATTGGCTCCTTTGAGATCAGAGATTCCTGATCTCCTTCCTTAGCTGCTGCTTCCTCATCCTCTGAAACTGGCTTAGCCCTGTCCCTATGAGCTCTCTGTTTCTTGTATCTCTTTGAAGGTGGAGATACCTTGGGAGTTTCATCAGAATACATCCTTCTAAGCCTTTTGAGAAGCTTAGAACCCCCAATTCCAGTATCCTTCTGAGAAGAGACCTTCTCAGCTTCTTTGACAACAGGTTCTGACACTGGAACCTGTTCCTCACTGTCTGACTCATCTCTCTAAACAATCCTCCTTCTCTTCTGTTGTGTCTGAGGTACAGTCTTTGTCCTCTTGGGCTTTGAAGATGAAGGCCTCACAGTATGTGCTGATGATGAAGGTTGAGATGTCTGTGAAGGTTTAAAATATGTTCTGATTGAGGGTTGAGTAGGTTAAGGTTGAGAAGTTTGAGGTGTAAGTATGATATGTTCTGATGGTTGTTGTGGTGGCTGGGATGTGCTGGTGGGTTGAATATCAGGGTAAACAGATCTGTAGGTGTGAGGATCAGCATTTACCAGAATCTGTTTTACAGACTGAGGTATCTGTAAGGGTCTAACCACTTGTTTCTTTATGTCAGCATTTAACAAATCATTAAAAGCCCGTTTTGCAAGTTTAAAAGGTGGAATTAAATCGGTGGTAGGTTGGGGTTCATCAGCACAACAAAAATTATATATAAGCTGACAGAATCTAGCAAAGTACACGACATTCCTATCTTCTGTCATCCTATCCCCTATAAAACCTAGCAAAACACTTGAAAAATCAAAGTGAGTTTGATGAATGAGAGCATATCCGATGTGCTGACTCATAATTAAAATGGCATCAAAGTTGGAGCACTTATTGGCGAATGCCTTAGTAATACAATCGAAGAAAAAGTTCCATTCCTTCCTGATTTTTGTTCTTTTCAATTGTCCAAGCTTTCCCAAACTGCCCTCATAACCCAAACTGGCCATGAACTGCTGTAGAACAGGTTCCTCCACTGTGGAAAAAGTACAGCCTTCTGGTAAGTGGAGAGCTTTACGAACTGCTCAAGGAGTAACCACATGCTCAACATCATTCACTTCAAAAACGATGCTTGGAGTACCAGTAGCACCACTATTATCAAAATACCCAGTCCGCCAGAATGTCAGAACTTGTTGGGTTGAAATGGCTTGAGGTTGGGTCAAAGCATACCCAATCTCACTATTTGCTAGAAAATCTTGCACAAAGTGCAAATCAGATGGAGCTTCAGCCTTGTTCAAGATTGCAGCATAGTTGTTAGGTATAAACTTGGCTCCATCTACAATCAAGTCCTTGGGTGCCATGAGAAATAATTGAGAAATTAGGTTGCCGGTAAGGTGTTTGATAAAATGTCTATATAATAAATCGTCAGTAGTTGTGAGAGAGAATAAGAGTAACAAGAGAGATAAAGTATGAAAGTGAATAAAAGATTTTATAATCTTTTCTCTCTTTTACTTATACACGGTTAAAAAAATAGCCGTTGAGACACCTGTCAGACATGCAGCAGTAAAAGATAATTAATGGGCATGAGTATTCAGTAATCATTACTTATCACATGCAGTTTTTCAAGGAGAAAAACCATTCCACCTACCAAGTAATCCCATTAATCAAGGATGTTCAGTTTTATTTTAAATTTTAAAACTGTTCCCACTAAATAAATTATTATTACTGCTTTACCAATATTCTGTAAAAATATGACCAATGAGAGAATGACCATAAATAAACAAAGTAAATAAATACTGTCACATCAGAATCAGAACTTGATTTGTATCAGAGCTAAAAAGGTCATCAGAATATGGTTAGTATCAGGATTTAAAATGTCATCAGAATATGAAATGACTCAGAGACAAAATCTTGCAAAAAGATAAGATATCATTAATATATTAAGCAAATACATTTCATGAAACTTAAATTACATGCATAAAATTACAAGATTGTCCTAGTCTAAAATGTCTAACATCAACAGCTTTAGTCCTAAGCTAAGAAGCCTAACGACTAACTCCTTCTACTGCTGACGAAGAGCACTGCAAGACGGATAATCCGTTCTTGCTGACGGAGATAATAGAGATGTAGATCTCTTTGGACAGTCAACAAGTCATTTTTAATGATCTCTGGAAATTGAATCCAGAGATTATGAGGAATGTTGTTGATAGGATATGCAGTCGAAATCCTATTTTGAAAAATATACACAGTTTCGGTGCCATAGTTGTAAAACCAACCAAACTCAACCATTTTTGTTGATATGAAAGAGAAGAGAGAGTGAGTTTGTGAGAAAGTGAAGAATGCTTTGATTGGAATGAAGTGGTTGTTTAAATAGCCAATGGAATACCAAGGGACGAGAGGACGGGGCAACAATTATAAGTAAAAATAATGACCCCTCGATTCCCTAGACTGATGAGTAATAACAACAGCCATTGGAAGCTTAAAACAGGAGTTAATGAGCACACGAAACCAGCAAAAATTACTATCCATTTACGAGTACCACTAACCCAAATTATGTTGACTTTTAATATCTCACCCAAACATATTCTGATTTTAAATATGACTGTTTCAGATTTTAACCACAAATAAGTCAAGTAAAGAATCAGGATTTAATATCAGAACTTAGACTTATATCAGAACTTAACAGTCATCAGAACATGATTCCTTAACTTGAAAGGTGAATGTCTATTTCTGTAATTTTTCACACAAATTCTGATTTCATTTCTTCAGAACTTAATCATCAGAACTTCCATCATAACTTGTCCTCAGAATTTATGCAACTGACACTTAAATTGTTCATCTAAAAGAACATTTATCACCACAGTAATTTTCATCATTCATATGGAGTGTACGTGTGTGCAGTAAGCTAAATATCATATAAAGATTAAAGTCTGATTCACTTCAGTACATCTTAGAAATAAGGCATAACTAAGAACTGTGCTCAAAATCTGTCATGATTCTGAAGTCTACTTTAAAATGAGTTTATGCATGAGTCCACCTCAACTGTTTTGTGCTCATTTTATGCATCTTTTGAAATTCCTTTTTACAGTGGCTTCTCAGTGTAAGTGAGTCACGACTGCTTATCAGAATTTATGCTATTATCAGAGTATTTCTCCAGTAATCATAGAGTGTGAAAAGTCACTAAGAAAATTTTATTTTGCTTTTCTAATGCATATTACTTAATACCAGCAATGCACTTGGGTCTTCTCTTCCACATATTTACTCTAGATCTCAAAGGAGTACCTGATTTTTATTACCTTTTTCTTTTCCTTTTTCTTTTGATAAGTCAGGTTTATCAACACTTAGTACATCCACCAGATTTACTAATATCAGAACTTAACAGATAAGAAGCATTATTCTAGTTTTTGACTTAGTAATAAGATAGACAAAGTAAACTTAACTAAGATCAATATCAGAATTTGCTTGTGTTAAGAGATTTCCACATAAATAATTACTTCATACATGGGACCTTTAGTTTATTAGAGATTATTAGGTCAACATCGAGCACAGTTATCCTCATTGGATTAAATAGTCACTGAAATATTCATATCACTATCAGAGTTTAGAAATTAACATCAGACAACAACCAGTTCTTAAGCAATTTTCAATTTAAGCACGGAATACACAAAGATAGTAATATCTGTAAATACTGATCATAAAATCTGATGTATCAGAACATAAACTAAGCAGATTTAGAGAAAGAACCTGAAACCATTCCAAGTTCATTTACCAATCTTGTAAAAGTAGCTCTACATAATGGTTTTATAAAAATATCTGCTAGTTGTTGATCTGTTGGAACAAAATGTAATTCCACTGTACCTTCCATCACATGTTCCTTTATGAAATGGTACCTAATGCTGATGTGCTTTGTCATTGAGTGTTGAACTGGATTACCTGTCATAGCAATAGCACTTTGATTATCACAGTAAATAGGGATTTTAAAATATGTTAACCCATAATCCAGTAACTGATTCTTCATCCAAAGAATCTGTGCACAACAGCTTCCTGCAGTAATGTACTCTGCTTTTACAGTTGATGTGGAAATTGACTTTTATTTCTTTCTAAACCAAGAAACTAATTTGCCTCCAAGAAATTGGCAGCTTCCACTTGTGCTTTTCCTATCAATTTTACATCCTGCAAAATCTGCATCTGAGTAACCTATTAGCTTAAAATCTAATTCTCTAGGATACCACAATCCTAGATCAGATGTACCTTTAAGGTACTTGAAAATTCTTTTCACAGTTGTTAAGTGAGGTTCTCTTGGATCTGCTTGAAATCTTGCACAAAGATAGGTAGCATACATGATATCAGGTCTACTTGCAGTTAGATAGAATAAGGAGCCAATCATACCTCTGTAATCAGTAATATCTACTGATGTACCAGTTTCCTTATCCAATTTTGTTGCAGTGGCCATGGGAGTGGATGCACTTGGATTGACAAATAAAGGTGCCTTCTTCATTCTGCTTGACTTGAAGGCCCAGAAAATAGCTAAGTTCCCCCATCATACTCATTTGATATCTTGACTGCATGAGTTTGGCAAACTTCTTGCAAAGTCTGTCATTTGTAGAACCAAAAATGATATCATCAACATATATTTGCACCAAAAGTAAGTCCTTTCCATGGTTGAGGTAGAATAGTGTTTTGTCAGTAGTTCCTCTGTTGAATCCACTTTCCAGAAGAAACTGAGCTAAAGTCTCATACCATGCTCTTGGAGCTTGCTTAAGGCCATAAAGTGCTTTATCAAGCCTGTAGACATGATTTGGAAGTTTGGAATCTACAAAGCCTGGAGGTTGTTCAACATATACTTCCTCTTCCAATTCTCCATTGAGAAAAGCACTTTTCACATCCATTTGAAAGACAGTAAACTTTTTGTGAGCAGCATAAGCCAAAAATATCCTTATGGCTTCAAATCTAGCAACTGGTGCAAATGTTTCATCATAATCAATTCCCTCCTGTTGAGAATATCCTTTTGCAACCAGCCTTGCTTTATTCCTTGTAATTATGCCATCACTATCAGTTTTGTTTCTGAACAGCCACTTTGTACCAACAACAGATCTGTTCTTTGTTCTTGGCACTAGGGTCCAGACTTTGTTTCTTTCAAATTCATTTAACTCTTCCTGCATTGCTTGCACCCAATCAGCATCTTAAAGAGCTTCTTCCACTTTCTTTGGTTCAGTCTGAGAAAGAAAAGAATTATATAGACATTCATTTGAGGTAGTTGTTCTAGTTCTGACACATGCATCAGGATTTCCAATAATTAAGTCAGGTGTATATGATTTAGTCCACTTCCTTGCAGATGGAAGGTTTTCTCTAGAATTGGATGCTCCCCCATGATCCATGCTGTCTTCATCAACATTTTCTGATGCTCCCCCTGAAATTATGCTCTCTGAGTTGGATCCTTCAGAAATTGAGTTTCCAGAATTATCAGAACTTGCATCATCAGAACTTGATGAATCAGAACTTGAAGAGCCAGTTGTAGGTTCTGATGCTTCTTGAGATGTGGTTGTATCTTTAGTATGCTCCCCCTGCACAGGTGCATCTTCCTTTGGCGTAGTCACCACAATTTCAATAATATCAGAGTTTAATCCATCGGAGTTTGAAGTATCAGGATTTAGACTGTCAGGATGTAGACTGTCAGGATTTACAGTATCAGAATTTAAATCTTCATTTTCAAATCTCAGCTGATCATGATCATTGAAATTTTCAAGTCTAGTGATCTTCTTATCATCAAAAGAGACATTGATAGATTCCATGACAACCCTTGTTCTTAAATTGTAGACTCTGAAGGCTTTTGTGGAAAGTGGATATCCAACAAAAATTCCTTCATCAGCTTTTAAATCAAATTTGGATAGCTGTTCAGGATGAGTCTTAAGAACAAAACACTTGCATCCAAATACATGAAAATACTTCAGATTTGGCTTCTTTTTCTTCACCATCTCATATGATGTCTTTCCATGCTTGTTAATGAGTGTTGCATTCTGAGTAAAACAAACAGTCTGCACAGCTTCAGCCCAAAAATAGGTTGGTAGCTTTGCTTCATCAAGCATAGTTCGTGCAGCTTCAATAAGAGTTCTATTCTTTCTTTCAACAACTCCATTTTGTTGTGGAGTTCCAGGAGCAGAAAATTCCTGCTTGATTCCATGGTCTTTGCAGAACTCTTCCATGATCAAATTCTTGAACTCAGTGTCATTATCACTTCTTATAAACTTCACAGAATCTTTGACCAATTTATCCAGCTGCTTGACATGATTAATCAAAATAGATGCAGTTTCACT
This sequence comes from Apium graveolens, assembly GCF_009905375.1. Classification (NCBI taxonomy): domain Eukaryota; kingdom Viridiplantae; phylum Streptophyta; class Magnoliopsida; order Apiales; family Apiaceae; genus Apium; species Apium graveolens. The sequence goes on from NC_133657.1 coordinate 67,923,154, forward strand.
TTTTGTGTGCAAGAAATACACCCATGTGTATCTGTTAAACTCATCCACTATGACTATAGCATATTTCTTCTTTGCAATAGACATGACATTCACTGGACCAAATAGATCAACATGTAGTAGGTGATAAGGCTCAAGAATTGATGATTCAGTCTTGCTCTTCAATGAAGATTTTCTTTGTTTTGCCTTTTGACATGAATCACAAAGGCCATCAGGAGCAAATACTGATTTTGGCAGTCCTCTCACAAGATCTTTCTTGACTAGCTCATTTATATTGTTGAAATTTAAATGAGAGAGTTTCTTGTGCCAATTCCAGTTTTCTTCAATTGATGCTCTACTTAACAGACAGATTGCAGAACCATCAGTACTTGTTAAAAGCTTGGCTTAATAAATGTTACCATGCCTGTATCCTTTTAGAACAACTTTGCCTGAAGATTTGCTTACAACTTCACAGTGTTCTTCAAAGAAATCCACATGATAACCTCTGTCATATATTTGACTAACACTAAGCATATTGTGTTTAAGTCCTGAGACCAGAGCTACTTCTTTAATGATGACATTCCCCAAATTGATGTTGCCATATCCCAAGGTTTTTCCAATGTTGCCATCTCCATAAGAAACACTTGGTCCATCTTTCTCCACAAAGTCTGATAGCAGGGCTTTTTTCCAGTCATATGTCCTGAACATCCACTGTCCAGAACTAGGATGTTTTTCCTGTTGCCCTGCAATCACAAAGACCATTAATGATTAGTTTTAAGGACCCAGACTTGCTTGGATCCTTTGCCTTATTAAGTTTATTAACATTTGCAGCGGATTTAGCATCAGAGTTTATGTTAACATTTTTCTTATCAGCATTTACACTATCAGACTTTGTATCAGAACTTACACTAGAAGGAACAATGCTAACTTTCTTTAAAGAAGGTTTTATTTGATAATAATCATAGTACAAATTATGATATTTCTTATAAGTATAAATGGAATGCCATAAACTACCATAATGAAAACAAGGATTTTGTGGCTTAAATCTAAAAGACTAACTCTTAACTCCTGACTTTGAAGATAAGGAGTAAATGTTCTTATTTTTCCTGCAAAAAGAAGCCGGATGGTTAGAATTTCCACAGTTATGACATGTTTTTTTAGGAGCATTAGGAATAGGCTTGTAATCATTACTTTGATTCACACCCTCCTTTCCATTCCTATTTTTCCTAGGTGACTTTCCCTTGTTGACATTCTTAACATCTTTCAGCTTATGCTTAAGCTGCTTCTTTGTCATTAAGCCTATGTTTACTTCAGCTGGTTTACCCTGTTTTGGTTTATCAGAAGTTAATTTCTCTTTAACTTCTGATTTATCAGTATCAGACTTTACAGCTACAAACTTAACAGGTTTTACCTTTGGCTTTTGTTTGACAACTACAGGCTCAATTTCTACAGTTCCTTTATCATTCTTGTCATCTCCATAACATAAGCCCTCTTTCCAGTTTCCACTACTTAATAAATTCTGAGTTGTTCTGCCAGAGTTAGTCCAAGTTCTGATAATCTCTCTTTCCTTTTCTAACTCAGTTTTTAGAGATTCATTCATTTTAAGTACTTCATCCCTAACATAGAAAGCATCATCTCTATCTTTCTGAGTTTGATGGAACATGACTAACTTTTTTTCTGAATAATCATTCCTCTTTTTACAAGCAAGATTTTCAGAAGTTAATCTTTCACATGTTAAAGTTTGATCTCTATAACTAATGAACATGGTTTTAAGATATCTTCTCAACTCATTAATATCATCAGTATGAAAGGCATAAGTATTTTGAGGTACATTTAACTCAGCAGCATCAGAACTGCTATCAGCATTTGCCATCAAGGTATAGTTCTCCTCACTTTCAGAATCTGAAGTGTCTGTCCAGCTTTTCTTCTTTGTGACAAGAGCCTTGCCTTTGTCACTCTTCACTTTCTTGCAATCAGGAGATATGTGGCCTTTCTCACCACAGTTATAGCATTTGACATTTGTGTAATCTCCTCTGTCAGACTTCCCTCCTTTGCCTTCAGATTTTCTAAAACTTTTCTTATCAGAATTTGCACCTTTCCTGGAAAACTTCTTTCCCTTCCTGAATTTTCTGTATGCAATCCTTGTGATTCCTTTCACCATAAGAGCACACAGATTCATCATCTTTTCATCAGCATCCATCTCAGGCAAGCTTTCAGTTTCTGAGTCATCATCACTATCAGAACTTGATGACTCAGTATCAGACTTTGTGATGAGAGCTTTTCCCTTTCCTTTCCTTGAGGTAGCTGTTTTGGGAGATTCCTCCTCAGCCTTAAGAGCAACTATCCTTGACTTTCCTCCTTTCCTCTTGCTTCTTTGTTCCATCTCAAGTTCATGAGTCTTGAGCATCCCATAAATTTCATGAAGAGTTGTTTCTTCAAGATTATAGTTGTCTCTTATAATGGTGGCCTTCAAATCCCATCTTTCAGGAAGTGCTAACAGGAATTTAAGATTTGAATCCTCAAGATCATATTCCTTGTCGACTAGTGACAAATCATTCAAGAGTTTGACAAATCTGTCATATAAACCAGTTAATGACTCATCAGGCTTTGAGTCAAAGTGTTCATACTCTTGAATGAGTATAGTCTTCCTGTTCTTCTTAATTGAATCAGTTCCCTGGCATCTTATCTCCTAGGCATCCCATATCTCCTTCACAGTCTTGCAGTTAATTACCCTGTTTGACATTACATTATCAATGGCACTATACAGCAAGTGTCGTACCTTAGCATCCTTAGCAATTGATGCGATATCTTCAGCAGTGTAATCACTCTTCTCCTTTGGTACAGACTTTGTTGGTTGACTTGCAACTACAACAGCGAGTTTGATTGGCTTGTGTGGTCCTTCATTGATTCTGTCAAGGTATTCTGGATCAGTAGCTTCCAGAAACATAGACATCCTCACCTTCCTTATGGAATATTCAGATGGTTTCAGTATGGGAACTCTAATAGTCTCATATCGACTATAGATTTGAGTCTTTGGAGGTTCTTCAGTTTTGGTGGGCTTGGTTGGAGTTTCTTCTTCAGACATGATTGTTTTTGGATCTTAAACTGTTTGTGTGTTAACTGATCTGCTCTGATACCACTTGTTAGGTCACACACACTGTAGAAGGGGGTTGAATACAGTGTATAGAACAATCAAATCGAATTCAAAGAACACAAGTAACAGAAAACAAACTTTATTAAACTCTGTTACAATGTGGAACTGTCCTCTCTCAGTGATGAACAAATTATCACGAGAGCTGCTAGGGTTACAATGAATATTATTCTCGATAATGATAACACTTATAGTGTAAACCCTATGTCTGTGTTTATATACTGCACAGTTACAAGATAATCGCTAATTGATATAGAATATAATTCTGCTTCCTAAAATATATCAATCAGATATATTTTCTTCCAAGTATTCTATTCTTCATATAATTCCTTCTTCATGCATATCTCTTCTTGCATTTGTCTTGATCTTCTTTCCTTTCAATCAGCCACCTTCCTTATCTGAAAGTCTCCTTAAGTCCTGATATTATATTCTGATAAATATCTCCTGATAACTTAAGTTCTGACAACTTAAGTTCTGATATCTTACGTAATGACTTCAGTATAAATGTTGATTTCCAGTTAAGTACTGATTTGTCCTGTTTAAGTAAGATCTGAAAACTAAACACAAATCACATTAGACATGACATTATCAAATATATCTAACACATATCTTTTAATGATCTGACTTATGTGTTACATGAAATATGCGATTACATGATATATAAATGACATGATTACGTGTTACGTGATATGCATGCTATGTGTTTACAGTTTTAAAATGCCATGCTTAGTTATAAATGATCGGGTAGATGTCAAGACGTGTAGTAACGTCGATAGAGTTGGGTTCTGTCAATTAAGATAGTTCTTATATTTATAGAATCGAGTAGTAAGAAGTGCGGTCGAGTGTTAAACGGAGATAGTAGCCAGCATCTATAAGCAGAGTTATAGTAAGAGGTTATCAAGCATATTAGGCAAGTACCTTAACTTCACTTATCGTTCAAGTGACGTTTATTTCAAATCATATTATACGATTATTTATGTCATCATTTATCATTCAAGTGATACTGACTCTGAATTTATTCTTTCAATTTCTCTACTATTCTATGTTCAGAATAGCTAAATGTTTTTACATTTCGCTATAACTTACTCTATACAGTGAAGCCTTGAATTGAGATTAGCGAATAAATAATAATTCTGGTTATTTCGCCATTGGTATTTGAGATAAATCCGGACCATGAGAAATGGGGAGTTATGTGGTTAAGGATGTCATTTGATTCGACTCCTTTGATGGAAAATTGTTTTTTTATGTGTTGGATGGTTGCGTAAGAGGCCGTGGCGGCGGTCCAGTGTGAGCTATGTGTTATACAGGATATAACACCTTGCTAGGCCGATATGTGCCTCGGGTACCTTTTGTTTAGTTGGATATGCTTCGACATACCGGTGTTGCTCCGCGGCTGATCACCGGCGGCAACACACCGTTGTTCGAGGATTCCAATCCCAAAATAAATTATATATGCAAATGTTATTTATTATCAAATATATATCAGTTTTGATACTGTTCAAGTATTGTGGTTTGGTTTTGTTCATCAGATATATTGTTGTTGTTGTTCTAAATCATAAACTATATACTTCTTGCTGAGCATTTCTTTCGCTCATACCTGTTTCATATCATGATTCTTTCAGCTAGGCCAGGGCAAGCTTAAATTCCAGGTCTGACCAGAAGTTGTGTGCTTGTAGATAGTTGGTGTGTTTTCCAGGGAGACAGTTTGGGACGCTTAACTAGTCTAGAGGCTTGTAATAAAATTTGAATAAGTTGTAAAACTAATTATACTTATGGTTTGTAATAACAGTTGGTTTGTATTAGTGCCTGTTCCATACTATAACCTGTGATCAATCCAGTTGCATGCAAGGGGTCATATTTATTATATTATTCCGCTGTGATTATTTTATTGTGGTTTATTGGCTAGTGACCCCCAAATCTAGACCCCGGGTTTGGAGGGCGTCGCAGGTTGGTATCAGAGACACAGGTTATGGTCACTGAAACAGGCTTAGGATTGTCATAGGTGAATCATAGGAAGACCGCATAAGATAGGCGCGTGTAGTTTAGCTCTTATAGGGTTAAATTTAGGTTATTGGGCAGGGTTATGGTTAAATTGATTAGGTTTCCTGTTTTGCATTTAGTCTTAGGCCTTTGTGTTATTGTCTTGCTATTTTGTTGGTTTTGAGGATGGTATGAAGTTTTGAAAAGAGGTTGGAAGGTTGTACTGCAACCATATCCACTGTTTGTTAGTTTATTTGAGATTTTGAGTAAGGGTTTAAAAGGTTTGGATAATTTTTCATCAATTTTCTTTATGTTATTATTCTCGAGATAATAAGCAGTATTATGTGATAATCATGTCACTTGTGTTAATATGGTAGCAAGTTTATGATATTTTGAGAAGAGATAATGCTTGAGAATTTTGATATGCGAAGGAATTGCTACATATTTGACACAATGCTTGACAGATTATTATATATGTTGCTTGTTTTCTTATCAGAATAATGGCACCAAAGAGAAGGAATAATTCAGGAGAGGATTGTACCAAGAGTCGTACGGATCCAGCGATTGTCCAGATACTGGGACTGATGCAGCAGCAGGTATTGCATCTTACGCAGTAGCAACAGCAAGCAGCAGTACCACCTGCAGTGACTTTTAAGCAGTTTCAAGCTGTGAAACCACCTGAGTTCAAGGGAAGTGCTGATCCTGTGGAAGCCAATGCATGGCTCAAGGAGATGGAAAAGGCTTTTGAATTAGTCGGAGCAGGAATTGAACAGAAGACCAAGTTTGCAAGCTACTTTTTGAAAGGTGAGGCGAATTATTGGTGGGAATCCACGCGAGCATTGGAAGGAGGTGAGTTTATAACTTGGGAAAGGTTTACAGAGTTGTTCCTAGAGAAGTATTTCCCGAGGTACATGAAGAACCAAATGGAGATCAAATTCTTGAATTTGACCCAGGGAGATCTTACTGTCGCTGAGTACGAGGCTAAGTTTACTGAGTTAGCGAGGTTCGTGCCAGACCAGGTTGCCACAGATGAAAAGGAAGCAAGAAGGTTTGAACAGGGATTGAGATTTTGGATTCAGAATAGGGTGGCCATGTTTGAATTGACTTCATATGTGGCAGTGGTTCAGAAAGCAATGGTGATTGAAAGTAAGAGTGACATGACTCAAAAAGGAAAGGATGGGAAGAAAAGAAAAATAGAAACCTCAGGAGGGGGCCAGTAACAAGGTAACTTTCAGGGTCGTTTCAATAAAAGGCCAGAGTTTCAGGATTATAAGAGTGTGGGATTTAAGAAACCACAGCCAGGAAATGGGAATCATTTTCAAAATTCAAATCAGTAGAGGCCCAATCGTCCACCAGTACCAGATTGTAAGTTTTTTGGTAGAAGGCACTTTGGGATTTATAAGGCTAATGTGATGTGTTACAAGTGCAATCAGAAGGGACACTATGCTAATGAGTGTCAAAATCAGACTACAGCTCAGAAATCAGGAACAATGTGCTTTAAATGTGGAAAGATGGGGCATATTGCCAGGGATTTCCAGACAACTGAACCATCAACTAATGTGGCAAGGATTGAAGGACCACCAGCAAAGGACCAGCCAAAGGCTAGGATATTCAACATGACTATGAAGGATGTTATTCAGAGTTCAGACGTGGTTGCAGGTACGCTTCCAGTCAACTCCGTAGATGCTAAAGTTCTATTTGATTCTGGAGCTACAAGGTCATTTATTTCTCAAAGTTTTGTCAATAAACTGCATTGCGAACTTAAGTTGTTAGAACAAGCATTAATGATAGAATTAGCTAATAAGAATCAAGTTTCCGTCGACCGAGTGTGCTCGAGGTGTGATATTGAGATAGGAGAACATCATTTCTATGCTAACTTAATACCTTTTAAATTGGGAGAATTTGATGTTATCTTAGAATGGATTGGTTGTCAGAAAATAACGCTCAGATTGATTATAAGAATAGGAAAGTGAGACTTCAGACATCGGATAGTAAGAAAAAGGTAATATTTCGAGGGAGTAAGCAAGAGAAGAAGTTCTTAACAATAGCTCAAGCGAAGAAGTTATTGTGTCAGAATTGCGAAGCGTATTTGGCCCATGTGATAGACACCAGCAAAGAGGTTCCAGCACTAGAAGCAATTCTGGTTATCAATGAGTTTCCAGATGTCTTTCCAGATGAACTACCAGGATTACCTCCCGACAGAAAAATTGAATTTGCAATTGACTTAGCACCCGAAACAGAACCAGTTTCTAAAGCTCCGTACCGGATGGCACCAGTAGAGATGAAAGAATTGGCAACTCAGCTGCAAGATCTTTTGGAAAAAGGAGTTATAAGACCTAGTGTATCCCCGTGGGGCGCACCAGATTGTTTGTCAAGAAGAAAGACGGAAGTATGCGATTGTGTATCGATTATCGGGAACTGAATAAGCATACCATTAAGAATAAGTACCCGTTGCCAAGGATCGATGATTTGTTTGACCAATTGAGAGGCGCTGCATGGTTTTCTAAAATTGATTTAAGATCCGGATATCATCAGCTGAAGATCAAGCCAGAAGATATTTTGAAGACCGCATTTAGAACCAGATATGGGCATTATGAGTTTCTAGTGATGGCATTTGGATTAACCAATGCACCAGCAGCTTTCATGGATCTGATGAATCGGATATTCAAGAAATATTTGGATGAATTCGTGATTGTGTTCATAGATGACATTTTGATATATTCTAAAACAGAAGAGGAGCACGCAAAGCACTTGAGGATAGTTCTGGAGATACTGCGACAAGATAAATTGTACGCAATGTTTTCCAAGTGTGAATTTTGGTTAAAAGAAGTACGATTTCTTGGGCACGTGATTATCAATAAGGGAGTGGAAGTGGATCCAGCAAAGATTGAAGCCATAATCAAATGGGAGATGCCAAAAACACCAACGGAAGTAAGAAGTTTCCTGGGACTAGCAGGTTACTACCGAAGATTCGTGCAAGATTTTGCGAAGATAGCTACACTGTTGACAAAGCTCACCAGGAAGAACCAGAAATTTGAATGGGATGAGAGGTGCAAGGAAAGTTTCCAAGAATTAAAGAATAGATTAGTATCTTCTCCAGTGCTAGTCTTGCCAGATGAACAAGGAAATTTTGTGATCTACAGTGACGCGTCATACAAAGGATTGGGATGTCTTTTGATGCAGCACGACAAGGTGATAGCCTACGCTTCAAGACAGTTAAAACCACATGAAGAGAAGTATCCAACGCATGATCTTGAATTGGAAGCTATAGTGTTTACATTGAAGATATGGAGGCACTACCTTTACGGAGAAAAGTACGAGATCTACACGGACCACAAGAGTTTGAAGTATATCTTCACCCAGAAGGAATTGAACATGAGGCAAAGAAGATGGCTCAAATTGATCAAGGACTATGACTGTACCATCAACTATCATCCAGGAAAAGCAAATGTGGTGGCCGACGCTCTGAGCCGAAAAGAAAAGTTAAATATGATCATTTCATCTGAGGAATTGATCAAGGAGTTTGAGAAGCTTGAAATAAAGGTCAGTATCCCGAGTTTATCTACAGAGGTGTTGTGTACAATGTCTTTTCAACCAAAATTATTAGAAAAGATAGGAAGATGTCAGGAAGAAGTAATGAGTCATAAACGAGACAGTTTGACAGGAGAAGAGATAGGGAGTCAAAAGGATGATAAAGGGACATTAAGATTTTCTTCCGGAATATGGATACCCAACGTAGCCGAACTGAAAGATGAAATTCTTCGAGACGCTCACAACTCCAGATATTCAATTCATCCCGGAAGTACGAAGATGTACAGAGACTTAAGAGAAATTTTTTGGTGGCCAAGCATGAAGAAGGAAATTGCAGAATGGGTAAGTAAGTGTTATACTTGCCAACGAGTCAAAGCGGAACATCAAAGGCCCAGACAGTGGACTGATACAGACATTGGACATTCCAGAATGGAAGTGGGAACATATAGCGATGGATTTCGTAGTTGGATTACCGAGGACCAGGGCAAATCGTGATACTACTTGGGTTATTATCGACAGATTGACGAAGTCAGCACATTTTCTTCCTATCAACGAGAGATTTTTAATGGATAAATTGGTCCAGTTATATCTGAAGGAAATTGTAGTTCGACATGGAGTTCCAATATCCATAGTTTCAGATAGAGATCCTCGATTTTGGAAAAGTTTTCAAGATTGTCTCGGAACGAAGCTGAACTTGAGTACCGCGTATCATCCGCAGACAGATGGTCAAAGTGAAAGAATAATTCAGACTATTGAAGACATGCTAAGAGTATGTGCACTAGATTTTGAAGGAAGTTGGAATGAACATTTACCATTGATTGAATTCTCCTACAACAACAGTTATCATGCCAGTATTGGAATGCCGCCTTATGAAGCTTTGTACGGGAGAAGATGCAGATCTCCAATATTGTTGTGAATATGTTGTGTACCTGATGATCACTTAAACGAAACATCTAAGTAGATTTTACTTAGTGAAATAATGTAGCACTCGACGGATAAGAATTATAGTCCCGACGGATAACTCATTATAGTCCCGAAGGATGATTAACTTATTATCCATCAAGTGAGTAGCTTATGTAATAATAAGTTTGTAGCACAATGATGTATGCACCTTTGTATAGAATCTGTAGTAGCATATAAGTCATGTTGACTTTAACTAGATATGCAGAATAGGTTGATTAATTGTACATAAGTAATGTCTTGTAATTCTGTATAAGTAAAATGAAGTCAAGTGCCAAAATAGCTACCGACGGATGATTAACAAAGCCTTCGACGGATGATCAAATGACTATCAATGGATGTTTAACATAGCAGTCGACGGATGATCAATTAAGTCATCAACGGATGATCTGAAAGTCGACGGATGATCATATCAAGAATTCAAACATCAGTTGAACAGTGAAAGCTGACACACAACCGTCGAGTTGTATACAAACACATTGTGGAAGCCCATTAACTGGGTAATAGAGGACGAAAAGCAGCAAAGATTAAGACTGTTAGATTTTATATTTGTTCAGTCTTTTTGACTTTGTAATCTTGGTATTATATAAACCAAGAGAGTAGCAAATATATATATAACTGAGATAACTGAGAAAAACTCAAAAACAGAGAAATCTTTGTAAGCATAATCTTTAGCATTTCCTGTATTCTCAGTTGTTCTATTTTGTAAGCAGCTGTGAGCATTTCTGCACACAGAGTCCTCTCGATATATTATATATATCTCTGGTGGAATTGTTTAAATCCACCAGAAAGTTTTTAAAGACTCTTGTTTTTAATTACTTGTGTTTTGATTCATTTAAGTTTATATTCCGCATTGTGCTAATCAAAACAAATATATCAATAATCGAGTTGAACATTTTTATTTCAAGAAAAAGGTTCAAGAATTCCATTCAACCCCCTTCTGTAATTCTTGCTACATTGTTAAGGGACTAACAATTGGTATCAGAGCAAGATCTTAATCTACAAAGAGTTTAAAGATCAAAACAATTCAGCAAGATGAACAAGAAAGATGTTGAAGTCAAGATTCCTTTTCTTGATAAAGATAATTACCATCATTGGAAAGTAAAGATGCATCTTCATATGCTTTCTCAAGATGAGGCCTATGTGGACTGCATAGAAAGAGGCCCTCATGTTCAAATGAGAGCTGCAACTGGAAATTAGCCATATGTTCCAAAGCCAAGGCATGAATGGTCTGATCTTGACATTGAACAAGTCAGGAAAGATAAAAAGGCCATGAACATTCTGTTCAATGGTGTTGATGCAGACATGTTTGATAACATCATCAACTGCAAGACTGCCAAGGAAGTTTGGGACACAATACAGATAATCTGTGATGGTACTGAGCAAGTAGGAGAAAATAAAATGCATTTCCTGATTCAGCAATATGAGCATTTTCACAATGAAGAAAGTGAGTCACTCACTGACATTTTTAGTAGATTCCAAAACTACTAAATGCTCTTAAGTTGCATGGAAGAGTCTATCAGACTAAAGACTCCAATCTGAAATTTCTCAGATCTCTTCCAAAGGAATGGAAACCAATGACAGTCTCATTGAGAAACTCACAAGATTATAAGGAGTTTACTTTAGAGAGACTGTATGGCATTCTGAAAACCTATGAGCTTGAGATAGAGCAGGATGAAAGAATGGAGAGAGGAAAGAAGAAAGGAGGATCCATTGCACTAGTTGCTGATCTGGAAAAGGAGAAAGAAGTGAAGATGGAAGCTGTGGAATCAACTTCAAAGGTCTGTGAAAGCAAGGGTAAGGGGCCAGCTGCAGAAAGTGAAGAATCATTGAGCCAAGATGACATGGAGGACATTGATGAGCACCTAGCATTCCTTTCAAGAAGATTTGCCAAGCTCAAGTTCAAAAAGAACTTTGGAGCAGCCAAGCCAAATAGAAACATGGTGGATAAGTCAAAATTCAAATGTTTCAAATGTGGCTTGGCAGGGCATTTTGCAAATGAGTGTAGAAAGTCAGATTCCAGTAAGAAAAGGTTTGAGTCTGTAGATTACAAGCAAAAATACTTTGATCTACTCAAATAAAAGGAAAGGGCTTTTATTACACAAGAGAATGACTGGGCAACTGATGGTTTGGATGAAGATGAAGATGTCAGCTATGTCAATCTAGCCCTAATGGCCAAGTCTGATGAAACAGAGACAAGTTCCTCAAGCAATCAGGTAATCACTACAAACCTTGCACATTTATCTAAAGCTGAGTATAATGATGCCATAAATGACATGTCTACAGAATTGTATCATTTGCGTGTTACACTTAAGTCTCTCACTAAAGAAAATGCTAAAATCAAAGAAAACAATTTGTTTTTAAGTGAGAGGAACAATGTGCTTGAGTCTCAGTTTGTTGAGTTTGAGAAACTAAAAACTGAGTGTAAGATTTCCAAGGAGGAATTAACAGAGTCCTTGAAAAAGGAAGAAATTTTGAAGAAGCAGCTCGAGCGTGAACAAGAGGTGATTAAAGCATGGAAAACATCTAGGGATGTTCATGCTCAAATCACCAAGGTTCAAGGAATTGAGTCTTTTTGTGATGAAGCCTGGAAAAAGAATAAGGAGAAATTAGAACTTATTTTGGTAGATGGGTTGCTGACAGATGTAGACTCGACGGATGATGAGGACTATCCGTCGGATAACAAAAAGTGTTATCCGTCGAATGATAAAAATCCTCATCCGTCGGCTGTAAGCAAACCCATTAGCAAAGCCAAATTAATCAAGCTAAATGAAAAGTATGGGTCTGCTTCCAAGAACTTTGTTTCAGGAGAGTCAAGTCAAGCTAAGAAAGGGAAAAAGGCTAATGTTGGTCACATGACTGTCAAACAGTTAAGTCACAGACTTGAGAAGATAGAGGTAAAAACAGAGACTAAAACGAAAAACAATAGGAATGGTAAAGTAGGGATTAACAAACACAATAACTACACACCTGATAAATATGCTCCTAGAAAAATATGTGTCAAGTGTGGTAGTGTAAAACATTTGTCTGTTAATTGCAAATCTGTCATGCCTACTCCCATGTATGTTTAGCCTCAATTTCCTAACATGAATGCCATGCCTCCCATGCCTGTTAATGTTATGCCTACACAGAACATGAATGCACAGTTTGCTAATATGCCATTTGCACCTAATCCATATTATGCTGCATACAATATGCCTCAAATGCCATTTAGCATGCCTTTATGGAATAACATGTTTGCACCAAGCATGCCATTTCCTGTTAGCCATAACATGCATGATAATTCTGTTGCATTTAGTGGTTTCAAAGGTACAACCCAATTGACTAAGGAAGAATCTGAAATTCCTAAGTCAAATGAGATAAGGCCTAAGAAACAGAAGAAGAAAGCTAACAAGGCAGGACCCAAGGAAACTTGGGTACCAAAATCAACTTGATTTGATTTTGATGTGTGCAGGGAAACAGAAAGAATCTTTGGTACTTGGATAGTGGCTGTTCAAGACACATGACTGGTGATTCTACCCTGCTCACAGAGTTTAAGGAGAGAGCTGGCCCAAGTATCACTTTTGAAGATGACTGCAAAGGTTATACTGTTGGATATGGCTTGATTTCAAAGGACAATGTCATCATTGAAGAGGTTGCCTTAGTGGATGGTCTCAAACACAATCTGTTGAGTATCAGCCAGCTTTGTGACAAAGGCAACTCAGTAACCTTCAACAAAGAAGCCTGTGTTGTGACTAACAATCAAAACAACAAAGTGGTTCTCACTGGTGTGAGAAGAGGAAATGTGTATCTAGCTGACTTCAACTCAACTAAAGCAGAATCTGTAACTTGTCTTCTCAATAAAGCAAGTCAAGATGAAAGTTGGCTATGGCACAAGAAGCTATCCCATTTAAACTTCAAGACCATGAATGAGCTGGTAAAGAAATAGCTAGTTAGAGGCATTCCTCTAGTGGAGTTTACAAAGGATGGACTGTGTGATGCCTGCCAAAAAGGGAAGCAGATCAAAGCATCATTCAGGAAGAAACTTGATTCAGCAATTGAAGAGCCTCTGCAACTCCTTCACATGGATTTGTTTGGACCAGTCAATGTATTGTCAATTTCAAAGAAAAGATTTTTCCTAGTAATTGTAGATGATTTCTCAAAGTTCTCTTGGACATATTTCCTAAAGTCTAAAGATGAGGCTAGTGAAATCATCATCAATCACATAAGGCAAGTTAACAATCATCCTGATTTCAAAGTTAGAAGAATCAGGAGTGACAATGGAACTGAGTTCAAGAACTATGTCATGAGAGCATTTTGTGAGGAAAATGGGATCTTGCATGAGTTTCCAGCAGCAAGGACTCCACAACAGAATGGAGTAGTGGAAAGAAAGAATAGATCTCTTATTGAAGCTGCAAGGACAATGCTTGAAGAATCAAAATTACCAACATATTTCTGGGCTGAAGCTGTAAACACTGCAGGCTACACTCAGAACATCTCTCTGATTAATCAAGCAAGATGCATGACACCTTATCAATTGTTCAAGAACAAGAAGCCAACTCTAAACTTTCTTCATGTCTTTGGTTGTAAATGCTATATTCTGAGAAATCAAACTCATCAAAATGGGAAGTTTGATGCCAAAACAGATGAAGGAATTTTTGTTGGATATGCTATTGGTAAAGCATATAGAGTCTACAATCTAAGAACCAACATTGTTGTGGAATCTATACATTTTGTGTTTGATGATAAAAAGATTGAAAGACTGAAAGATGGAGATTATCATGAGAGTCTCAAATTCGACAATGTTGAGATGGTTAGTGATGAAAGTGATGATGAGAGTGATCAAGAAATAGTGTCTAAGGATAAGGCAGACAAATCTACCACCAATGAAGCACAAAACTCAACATCCGTCGAGTTGCAAAATGCTTCATCCGTCGGAAGGCAATCTGTGTTATCCGTCGGTAGACAACCTGCCTCATCCGTCGGTACTCAAGATTCACCATCCGTCGGGTTATCAAAAGAAGCAGGAAGTCAAGGCAGATCATCCATAGATAGTACCAATTTCTCAAATCATAGATCCACAAACTCAAGGGGAGTTTCTAGCAATCATAACTCAATCACACATCAAGACAACATTGAGGTCTCTTCATCTAGAGCTAATCTACCTCAACCAAGGAAATGGACAAAAGATCACCCCTTTGAACTGATTATTGGTGATGTTTCTTCTAGAGTTCAAACCAGGAGAGCAACTCAAGAAGAATGTTTATACAGCAGCTTTCTGTTAAAGGAAGAACCAAAGAAGGTAGACGAAGCCTTGTTAGATCCTGATTGGATTGTAGCTATGCTGGAGGAGCTAAACCAATTTGAAAGGAATAAAGTATGGAAGCTGGTACCCAAGCCTAAAGGAAAGAATCCAATAGACACCAAATGGGTATTCAGAAACAAGATGGATGAAAATGGCATAGTAGTAAGGAACAAAGCCAGATTGGTTGCTAAAGGCTATTGCCAGCAAGAAGGAATAGATTTTGATGAAACATTTGCTCCTGTTGCAAGACTTGAAGCCATCAGAATCTTCTTAGCCTATGCAGCCCATGCCAATTTCAAGGTCTATCAAATGGATGTCAAAAGTGCCTTTTTGAATGGAGATTTGGAGGAAGAAGTGTATGTTAGTCAACCTCCTGGCTTTGAAGATCCAAATTTTCCAGAGTATGTCTATTATCTACTGAAAGCACTTTATGGACTGAAGCAAGCACCTAGAGCCTGGTATGACACTTTATCAAAGTTCCTTTTGGAAAATCAATTCACAAGAGGTACTGTAGATAAAAATTTATCTTTCAGAAATGTTAATGGCTCTAGCATACTTGTTCAAATCTATGTAGATGATATTATCTTTGGCTCTGCAGATGAGAAACTTTGTAAAAAGTTTGCCAAACTGATGCAAAGTAAGTATGAAATGAGTATGATGGGAGAACTAACTTACTTTCTTGGTTTCCAAGTTAAGCAAGTTAGTGATGGAATATTCATTAGTCAAACTAAATATATTTTTGATCTTTTAAAGAAGTTTGATCTAATGGATTGCACATCTGCAAAAACTCCCATGGCCACTGCAACTAAGCTTGAACTAAACACTACTGAAAAGTCTGTGGATATTTCAAGCTATAAAGGCATGGTTGGCTCACTTCTGTACTTAACAGCTAGTAGGCCAGATATAATGTTTGCTACATGTTTATGTGCTAGACTTCCGGCTGATCCTAGAGGGTCTCACTT
This sequence comes from Apium graveolens, assembly GCF_009905375.1. Lineage (NCBI taxonomy): Eukaryota > Viridiplantae > Streptophyta > Magnoliopsida > Apiales > Apiaceae > Apium > Apium graveolens. The sequence goes on from NC_133657.1 coordinate 67,938,998, forward strand.
AATAGCTATTAAGAGAATTTTATGATATCTCAAGGGAACACCAAAACTTGGCATTTGGTATCCTAGAGATTCTGGTTTTGATCTAACTGGTTATTCAGATGCAGACTATACAGGTTGCAGAATTCACAGAAAAAGCACAACATGAACTTGTCAATTTCTAGGAAACAAGCTTGTGTCCTGGTTCAGTAAAAAGCAAAATTCAGTTTCTACCTCTACAGCTGAAGCTGAATATATTGTTTCTGGCAGTTGCTGTGCACAGATTTTATGGATGAAAAATCAATTGCTAGACTATGGTTTGCAAGTTGAGAGGATTCCTATTTTCTGTGATAACACAAGTGCAATTGTCATCACTGAAAATCCAGTGCAACATTCAAGGACAAAGCACATAGATATCAAGTACCATTTCATAAGGGAACATGTAACGAATGGTACTGTAGAGTTACATTTTGTTCCAAATGAGAAGCAACTTGCAGATTTATTTACCAAGCCACTGGATGAATCCACCTTTTTAGGTTGGTAAGTGAGTTAGGTATGCTTAATTACTCTTGAATCTATCTGAGTTATTTTGCAAGTTGAAAAGTAGCCAAAAATTTAACTGATTTTTAGTCATGGATGAAATATTGGCTAAGTCAAAATTTGCATCTCGACGGATGACCATTATCCATCAAGTTAAGTCATCCGTCGATATACAATGTGCAAATAAAAATCAATTATTTTTCTGGAATCTTTTAAAACTCGACGGATAACAGTTTATCCTCATCCGTCGAAGTGTCTAAATCTTAACCGTTAATTCCCTGAACATTATCCATCGAGTATACTTACAGTTTGTAAGCATTACACGACGGATAATGAGTGGAATTTTTACAGTTTATTTTTAAAACGGCTAATTTAGGCAATTTCTATTGGGTAATTTACTTCTCTTTATTATTTTTATCCGTTGTTTTTTAGCAAAGTATAAAAGCTTATTTCCTTCTAATCATTTTCTTTTATCATTCTCAAATTCAACTGTGTTTATTTCATTCTCTCTCAAGCAAAAATCCTCTTTCTCTTCAAACTTTACTTCTCTAAAAATGGCACCTGTATTAAAGATTATATCTCAGACTGGGTTCATTTATGAGAAGAACAACTTCACTGCTTTGGTCAACAAGGGCATTCAGCAATCAGAAGACTATCACAAGATGATGGACTTCGTGAAGAACTGCAAGTTAAGTTTTGCCATGCTTGAATCACCCACAATCTTTTGTGAAGTTGTAGAGGAGATGTGGACCTCTGCAATTTACAACTCTACTGACAAAACCATCACCCTGACCATCAAAGGTAATGAATTTTGTATCAATAGTGATGTGATAACAGCATGTTTCAAGATTCCTGATGATAATGTAACTTCACCACACACTGACACTGATTTGATCAATATGCTTAATTCCATGCATTATGCACTTCCTACTAATAAGCTAAGTGATATTAGGAGATTAGGTCTTAGGAAGGAATGGAGTTTTATGTGTGATGTTGTAACTAAAGTTTTCTCTGGAAAAATCAGTAATTTTGATTCTGTGGACATTTCCATGCTTACATGCTATACATGCTAGTTATAGACAAATTTTACAATTTCAGTGACCTTGTCATATATGAGTTAGGTTTTAAACTAGGTGAGTTAGCCAAAAGGGGAAAGAACATATATTATGCTAGATTTTTTATGCTATTGGCTAACCATCTTTGTCAAGAAATTGCACTTGAGAACCCAAACAACAAATTAGCTTGTAGGGTTCAAGAGAGAAGAATCATTGCAGATTTGAACAGAGCCAACCACCATAGGGATGTGCCAATGTTTTATTTCCCTGTAATGCTGACACCTCAGGTAAGTGAGATAAGTTCATCCATACCCTCAACTATTCCAATCTCCTCTATTTCTTTGACTTCAGGCATAGCTATGGCAACTGTGACAATGACCAAACAGTTGCCTACCAAAGCTTCCAAATCAACTGTAATTTCCAAATCCAAATCAAAGAAAACCTCCTCTGGTATCTCTCAAAAGGTACCAGTTGAAAAATCTACCAAAGCCAAAGAGGGGAGTGTGAAGGAGGGTCAGATAGGTGAGGGAAGGGGTGAACATCAAAGAAACCCCAAGGATAAGGTTGGAATGTTGAGTGAATCCCAGCCTAGCCACACTGCAGTTTCCCAACAAACTGCAGTTCTTAAAAAGGATAAAAGCTCACTTCTAGCTGCATCCTCCCAAAAGGATGTGGCTATTGAACAAAGCTCTCATCCAAGAGCACAGGCCAAAAGGGTTAGGGACACAAGCTCACCCCAAACTTACACTAGAAATAAGAAATTCAAAACAACTGGGGATGCACAGGGCACACACACAGTGCAAACTGGTGCTAAAGACACACTCCCTGCACCTTCTCAAATTCAGATTGATGTGGCTCCAATAAATGTGGAGTCACAGCCAAAATCTCTTATAATAGAAGCCACTGAAACACCATACTCACCAACTAACTCACTGGAAGTGGATATGATAAACACTTCAATTCCTGATTCCCCTTCTTTAACTCTGTTGGGGAAACTAAAATCTAGTGCAAGTGAGCATCATCTTTTAGATGATTTGTTGGCTCACTTGCCAATTCTTTCAGATACTATTGTGACATCTTTGCCTCAAATAACTTCAATCAACACAGAGTCAACAATAGTTTCTCTTCCCACCTCATTCATTTCTACTCTCTCGATAGATATTGCTCATCCGTCGAGTAGTGATTGTATCCCGACGGATAAGCTTAACAACAGTTATCCGTCGGATAGCGTTACCACTCACCCGATGGATATCACTTATCCGTCGAGTGTCTCTGCACGACTTCAAACTTCAATTATTTCTAGTGCAGAAGATTTAGTGGTAATACAATCACTCTTAGGACTGAGAGAGGAGAGTGCTTTGAGTGAGAGGCTGGATTGCTCCCAGGCAAAAGGAGAGGAAAAGAGTGAATCTCAGCAATCCATTTATTCAGGATTGGCAAAAGTGAGTGAGAGGAGTCCCGCCTTAGTAGGTGAAGGTGAGGGTGTGAGGGTGGGGAGCCAGGGTGAGACCCTGATGCAACAAAAGAGAGAACATGAGAGAAAGGCAGGTACAGGAGAAATAAGGGTGGATCCAGCCATTGCTAGTGAGTCAATGATTGTGGATGATGCTGAAAAGGGAAGACAATTTCAGCAACATTACAAAGCTAAAATTGATAACATTTCCTTGGATGCTGACACTTTTACTCATCTTGTGTCAGCCTATCAATTGCTGGCTACTCAGGGCAATGTGGAGGCAGAGCAGACTTTGAATTTGGTGCACACCACAGAATCTCTTCAAAGAGATAAAGCTGCTGTTAATGGGATGCCTTCTCAAGCTGGAGAGCCATCTGAAGAATTTGGAGTAAATTCTAATGATGATGACCCTGGTTCTTTGGATAGAAGCATGAACTTAGGGGGAGCTGAAGGCCCAAATTCTGCTTTAAGTTTACCTGAATGGGTATGGGCAAAGGAATCTACACCAGGACAATTTGAGGTGTCTTTGGTCAAACAAGTAATAGCTATTCAACAGGCCCTTCAGGAAACTTCAGATGCTGGTACCAAGGCTGTTCTTCAAGCTCACCTAGACTCTCTACATCTAATGAAGATCCAACACTTAAGACAGAATCTCAGTGTGGATGAATTGAAAAGAGATATAGCTGACTTGAAGACCTATAACTCTGAGAAGCTGGATTCAGTAATGCCATATGGCACCATGCAAGATCTACTACTAAGATTAAGGAGAGTTTAGAATCTGAAAAGAAGCTAGCCAAGCTGGAAAACAGAGTTCAAGTTATTGAAGATTCAGTGGCTATTCTTCTTCAAAATCAACAGACTCAGACAAATCTTCTCATGCAACTGGCTAAAGCATAAGGCCTAACTCCTCAACTTGATGATAACAAAAAGGGGGAGAGAGAATCAAGTAAGGGGGAGAAAGGACCAACAGAGGGGGAGAAACTTCAAGTACAAATCAGCAAAGTAATTGTACCTTCAATTACTATCTCCAAGCCACCAGTTGTAGATGGTATAGATCTAATTAAAGCAGCAGCAGCAAATTTGAAAGTTGCTGAAAAAGGAAAGTTGAGTTTAATCAACTGGGAAAAGATTGATGAGGAAATTCAGAAAAAGTTTAAACTAGTTGAGGAGCCAGTTAAGTCAGCCATCCATCACTCTCATGTCAAGCCAATCAGTGTGAATGAGATGAGCATGAACTATCTGGAGAAAGGACAATCTTCCTGCATCAAATCACAAAAGGCTGAAATAATTCTCAAACCAAGGGCAAATTATCCAAAGTCATCTTTGAAGAATCCCTTGGACACTGTGTATGAGACACCCAAGCCTGATGAAAAGAAGCTTCTGTCAAGATCCATTGTCTTCTATAAAGATCCAGCTGATTCAGCTTCAAAAAGGAGAATTGCTAAGATATTCAGAAATGGAAAGGAAATTTGTGTGGTAGCTGGACATCCACAGTTTGCTCAAGCAAAGAAAGAAGAAAAAGCCAGATTAAAGCAGGAAAAGAGGCAAGCTGCTCTAGATGCAAAGAAGTCTAAATAGAAGAAAGAACAAATTGCTATCTTGGCCAAGCTACAAGCTGTGAATTCTTCTCAACAAATTCCTTCTCAATCATCTGAAGCTGCTGAATCAAAGAAGCAGATTGAAGAACAGAAGAAATCCCCAAGAAAGAAAGAATTGGCTAGAAGAACTAAAAGGAAACTGGATGTTGTTGACAAGGAATTGGAAGATCAATTTCCTAAGGAATCCACACCAGCTAAAACTCAAGCATCAAAACCCTCTGTGGTATTTGAAGACATAAGGGTGGTGGACCCCTACAGGAACATACATGGAGAGCCTATTGTGCCAAAGGATGAGCCAATAGAGTGGGATAAATTACCAATTCCCGACTTCAACTTGCCAATCCCTACCAAGCCAAAAAGGACAAAATCAAGGGCAGTCAAGAAAGTAAAGCTGTCACCTCTCAAATCCAAGTTAGTAGTTAAAGCTCAAACCAAGGTCAACAGGGGAGACTACTTGTACTTGTGTGACATCAAAGAATTCTCAGATCTAAACCTTTATCTGGAGGAACTGGATGAAGTAAGGGCAATTGATGCATACAGAAACCTACCTGAAAGGTTGGTGTTCAAGTACAAAGAAGGAAGGGAGATTCAGTGGCCTCTTCACAGGATACTTCAAGAAAGTCAAGCTGTGTTGATCAAAGTCTATTCATCCTTCAAGAAAAATTTTGGGTTCAATGTAACTGCAAGAACACTAGTATTGAAGAAGATTGAAGAGCTGAGGAGTGTTAGAGCTAAAGATGCACTCCCAAAGACTCTAATCATCCCATACACAGGGAGAAGAGTGCATCTAAGGCCCTACTGGCTGATGGAATTCATGGATGACAAGGGTGTGAGAAGATTTTTCAGACTAGAAGACCAATTGAGTATCTCTAGCAATGAGACTCTCTTGGAGATGCAAGAAATGCTAGATCTCTCAGAATCTGATGAACTAGAATTCCACAGGCAGCTCTAGAATCAAATTGAAGAAAACAACAGAAAGCTTGAAAGAAGGTCCAGACCTTCAAGAAACTAGAAAAACCTGCTCAGGCTAGAGGAGCATCTTGAACTGACTGTGAGCCAAACCTTGTACATTTTATTTAATTGAAACACTTTCAGTTTTATCTACTTATCTTTAAAGATATATGTTTAGGATGTTTTGTTATCATCAAGTATCTCTGAATTTATGGCTACAATTCCAGTAGACATAAATTGGGGGAGATTGTTGTGAATATGTTGTGTACCTGATGATCACTTAAACAAAACATCTAAGTAGATTTTACTTAGTGAAATAATGTAGCACTCGACGGATAAGAATTATAGTCCCGACGGATAACTCATTATAGTCCCGATGGATGATTAACTTATTATCCATCGAGTGAGTAGCTTATGTAATAATAAGTTTGTAGCACAGTGATGTATGCACCTTTGTATAGAATCTGTAGTAGTATATAAGTCATGTTGACTTTAACTAGATATGCAGAATAGGTTGATTAATTGTACATAAGTAATATCTTGTAATTCTGTATAAGTGAAATGAAGTCAAGTGCCAAAATAGCTACCGACGGATGATTAACAAAGCCTTCGACGGATGATCAAATGACTATCAATGGATGTTTAACATAGCAGTCGACGGATGATCAATTAAGTCATCAACGGATGATCTGAAAGTCGACGGATGATCATATCAAGAATTCAAACATCAGTTGAACAGTGAAAGCTGTCACACTGCCGTCGAGTTGTATACAAACACATTGTGGAAGCCCATTAATTGGGTAATAGAGGACGAAAAGCAGCAAAGATTAAGACTGTTAGATTTTATATTTGTTCAGTCTTTTTGACTTTGTAATCTTGGTATTATATATATAAATATAACTGAGATAACTGAGAAAAACTCAAAAACAGAGAAATCTTTGTAAGCATAATCTTTAGCATTTCCTGTATTCTCAGCTGTTCTATTTTGTAAGCAGCTGTGAGCATTTCTGCACACAGAGTCCTCTCGATATATTATATATATCTCTGGTGGAATTGTTTAAATCCACCAGAAAGTTTTTAAAGACTCTTGTTTTTAACTACTTGTGTTTTGATTCATTTAAGTTTATATTCCATATTGTGCTAATCAAAAAAAATATATCAATAATCGAGTTGAACATTTTTATTTCAAGAAAAAAGTTCAAGAATTCCATTCAACCCTCCTTCTGTAATTCTTGCTACATTGTTAAGGGACTAACAAATATGTTGGGAAGAGATCGGTGAGAGAAATATTTTGGGTCCAGAATTGATCTAGCAGACAAAAGAGAAAATAGAACTCATTCGGAAAAGATTAATAGCGGCTCAAGATCGTGAACGCAAGTATGCTGATCCTGCCAGAAAGGATATGGAATTTGAAGTTGGTGAAGCAGTGCTATTGAAGATTTCACCTTGGAAAGGTTTATCAAGATTTGGAAAGAAAGGAAAGCTGAGTCCGCGCTATGTTGGCCCTTTTGAGACTTTGAGGCGTGTGGGAAAGGTTGCTTACGAGTTAGCGTTACCACCTCACATGCAGCATATTCACAATGTGTTCCATGTGTCGATGTTGAAGCGTTATTTGCCTGATTCCAACCATGTGATAGAATATGAACCAATCGAGATTCAGCCAGATTTATCTTTTGTAGAGCAACCAGTGCAGATATTAGATAGGAAAGAAAGAGTGCTTAGGAATAAGTCTGTATCTTTAGTGCGATTTTTGTGGAGGAATCCCAAGGTTGAAGAGTCGACCTGGGAGTTAGAAAGCGAAATGCGATCTAAGTATCCTCATTTGTTTTCCTAGGCTGATTCTGAGGACAGAATCCTGTTAAGGAGGGAAGGATGTAATATCCGGGAAAATTACGTGAATATTTTATATGTTAAATAAATAAATATTATGTCTTCTATAAATTTAAAGTAATTACTTCCATGATATTAGATGTTATAGTTGTTATGTGTGTTTCTGTGCGGGCCAGAAAATTTTTCAATTGATTAATATATGCGTTTAAACTTCAATTATATGAATCGATCTGCAATTCGAACTCGTATTTATTTGCGTATTTACCAAGGTACTCGTCTTATTTCATTTTACGCGTGTTTCAATGCATTTTATGTGTTATCAGGATTTTATGTTAATTTAGGGATCGTTTATGTTTTTCATAAATCAATGGACCGGGACCCCACCGGGACGTCAAACCCCGCAAAATCCGTGTTTTTATTTTTATAAAATTATTTGTATTTCAAATACCCTTGATTTTTGTATTTTTGAATTTTTCACAATTTTTGGGGAATTTTGACATTAATTTTGTATTTTATCGTTTTTAAAATTATTTCCCGTAATTATTATTTTGGGGCTTAATTATTGTAATTTAGGGGATAAAAACACCCTTAATTTATTTTAGGGTATCAATTTCTGCAATAGTATAAATAGCTGATCAGATTAATTGATTGATTTTATTTTTATAAAAATTCAGAAAAAAAAATATAAAAGAAAAACCAAGAACAGGTGGGGGTGTTCTTGAGGGTAGGAATTAAAATCAAAAGTTGAAGGTGATTCTGGGATCCGTTTGTGACGCTCGAATAATCGATTTGAAGCTCTCTTCAAGCTCTATCTGTTGATATCAACATCATTAACTGAGGTTAATCCTTCTGTGATTTCATTTTTTCATTTTTTTCCTATTTAAATTCGATTTTGATCATAGGATGGTTGTTTGATGTTTTTGATCATTGATTAATGTTCCTGAGGCTGTGAGGAATGATTTGGTGTTTAATTTTGTTGATTTTGGTTAAGAAATGATAGAGTTCGAAGTTCTTGGGTTATTAAGTTTTTCAAGTCGAAATTCTGGAGTTATGCTTGATTCTGGGTTAGTTTGAAGCTTAGGAACAGATTCTAAATGAGTTAAGCTTTAATTTGGTAGTTGAACCATTGAATTTGGTTCGAAAATGAAGGTTTCCGGTAGTTTGGGTCGAGGTCGCCGGATAATGGTTGGAGTTGATTGGTTTTTGAACGGAATTTTGATTCCGGGATAGTTGGACCTTGCTGGGATTACTGGAAGCTAGAGGACGGAGTTTAGGACGTTTTAGTGGCAAAATCAGGGTGAGACGATGGGGTTTTCAGCCGGTTTGAGGACGGCGGTTCACCCAGTCGTCGGCCGGATTCTGGAAATACCCAGATTCCGGCGACTGGACCATCGTTCCGGTCGTCTTCCCTAGCCAATCCCCTACGAACCCTAACCCTAACCCTGACCCGTTTTTAAAACCCGAGAGATGACCCGCTTTTGATTTATTTTCCCCCAAATTCCCCACCTAAATTTTCTTTATGCTTTTATTTTAAAGATTTATTCAGAAATTCAATTTTAGTTTTAGAAAAATTATTTATTTGATTTCAAAAAATCATTTACTTATTACTTTAAATTCTAAAAATTATTTACTTAATTATTTTAAATTCCTAAAATTATTTTCTTTTATTATTTTCAAAAATCTAATTTGATTTAATTATTTATAATTTATTTTAGTTAATTATTTATGAATTTAATTAATTGATTAAAATCATTTAATCAATTAATTTCATTTACAAATAGTTAAATAAATGTAAATTATTTATAATTAATTCAAATAATTCCTAAAAATTGTTTTTAATCTTTCAAAAATTATATTTTGGTATTAATAAAATCAATTAATATTATTATTAATTGATTTATTTCCATTTATTTCTTATTTTATTCATAATAATTAAACCGTTCGTCCGTTTAATATGAAACGAACGCGTACAGACTCAGAAAAATATTACGCTTTCAATAAAAATACTTTTGAGACCTAATTTCTTTTGTATTGCAATGACATTTGATTTGTGTATCAGTTTAAGTCGGTATTTGATTGGTAAATATTATTAATGACCTAATTTCATTCAGAACGCACTAAGACATATCTTTTAACGATCTGACTTATGTGTTACATGAAATATGTGATTACATGATATATAAATGACATGATTATGTGTGACGTGATATGCATGCTATGTGTTTACAGTTTTAAAATGTCATGCTTAGTTATAAATGATCGGGTAGATGTCAAGACGTGTAGTAACGTCGATTGAGTTGGGTTCTGTCAATTAAGATAGTTCTTTTATTTATAGAATCGAGTAGCAAGAAGTGCGGTCGAGTGTTAAATGGAGATAGTAGCCAGCAGCTATAAGCAGAGTTATAGTAAGAGGTTATCAAGCATACCAGGCAAGTACCTTAACTTCACTTATCGTTCAAGTGACATTTATTTTGAATCATATTATACAATTATTTATGTCATCACTTATCATTCAAGTGATATTGACTCTGAATTTATTCTTTCAATTTCTCAACTATTCTAAGTTCAGAATAGCTAAATGTTTTTACATTTCGCTATAACTTACTTTATACAGTGAAGCCTTGAATTGAGATTAGTGAATAACTAATTATTCTAGTTATTTCACCATTGGTTGTTGAGATAACTCCGGACCATGAGAAATGGGGAGTTATGTGGTTAAGGATGTCATTTGATTCGACTCCTTTGACGGAAAATTGTTTTTTTATGGGTTGGATGGTTGCGATAGAGGTCGTGGCGGCGGTCCAGCGTGAGCTATGTGTTATACAGGATATAACACCTTGCTAGGCCGATATGTGCCTGGTGTACCTTTTGTTTAGTTGGATATGCTTCGGCATATCGGTGTTGCTCCGCGGCTGATCACCACCGGCAACACACCGTCGTTCGAGGATTCCAATCCCAAAACAAATTATATATTCAAATGTTGTTTATTATCAAATATATATCAGTTTTGATATTGTTAAAGTATTGTGGTTTGGTTTTGTTCATCAGATATATTGTTGTTGTTGTTCTAAATCATAAACTATATACTGCTTGATGAGTATTTTTTTCGGTCATACTTGTTTCATATCCTGATTCTTTCATCTAGGCCAGGGCAAGCTTAAATTCTAGGTCTGACCAGAAGTTGTGTGCTTATAGATAGTTGGTGTGTTTTCCAGGTAGACAGTTTGGGACATTTAACTAGTCTAGAGGTTTGTAATAAAATTTGAATAACTTGTAAAACTAATTAGACTTATGGTTTGTAATAACAGTTGGTTTGTATTAGTGCATGTTCCATACTATAACCTGTGATCGATCCAGTTGCATTCAAGGGGTCATATTTATTATATTATTCCTCTGTGATTATTTTATTATGGTTTATTGGCTAGTGACCCCCAAATCTAGACCCCGGGTTTTGAGGGCGTCACAATTGTTGCACCAGATAGTGGCCTGCATATTGCATCCTTTATACGTCTGCCATTTTCTGGAACTCCGATAGTCGATTCCTCAAAGTTAACCAAACACTCAACTGCCTCATCAGCAATATATGCCTCAGCAATACAACCCTCCACGCGAGCCCTTTTCCTTACATATCCTTTAAATATTTTCATGTACCTTTCGAATGGATACATCCATCTAAGGAGAATTGGCCCGCATAGCTCAACCTCTCGTACAAGATGAATCAAAAGGTGAATCATTATGTCAAACAAGGAAGGGGGGAAATATTTTTCAAGTTGGCATATTGTTATAATTAGTTGAGACTGCATTTTTTCCAATTTATCGGCTTCAATAACTTTGCTACAAATAGCCTTAAAGAACAGACAAAATCTAATAATGGTGTCCCTGACCTTTTTATGAAGTGACGATCGAATTGCAATTGGGAGTAGGTGATGCAAAATCATATGGCAGTCATGGGATTTCATTCTGGTAAGTCGGAGAGTTTCCATCGATATCAAGCTCCTAATATTAGAACAAAATCCATCAGGAAACTTCATTCCTAAAAATGATGAGCAAATAGTTTTTTTTCAGAATGTGTCAAATTCCAAGATGCCAGCGGTAATTTCACATTCTTCCCTGCCGTTTCGGGCCTTAGATTCAATCTTATTCCCATTGCAGCCATGTCAAGACGAACAGATTCCTTGTCTTTTATCTTTTTTGGTATATTTAGCAAGGTACTTAACAAAGCTTCATATATGTATTTCTCAATATGCATGACATCGAGGATATGCCTCACCGGCAAGAACTTCCAATACTCGAGTATAAAATATGGAAAGTTTCTTCCAAACTGGTCGAGGATCTCCTTTTTTCGTCCAGGGTTTTCGTTGTGTCTTACCATAGACATGGCCTTGTAGATATTGTACTGTTTGAAATACTTCCTCCCCTGTTAAAGGTATAGGTACAGAACCCTTCTCAATAGTGTTATCAAAAGCCACTTTCTATTTTCGATATGGATGGTCATGTGTCAACCACCTTTGATGCCTTATAACTACTGTCTTTCGGTAATTAGGTAGCCTAGTAGCTTTTGTTTGATGAACACATACTTCACAACCGTTACAGCCTTTCACATTGTTTCCCGACAAGCTACCTAAGGCAGGATAGTCGCTGATTGTCCACAATAATATTCCTCTCAATACAAAGGACTCGCGCGTATATGCATCACACTTACTTTCCATGCCATAATTTCTGCAGATCTTTTATCAATGGTTGAAGAAACACATCAATATCATTTTCGGGCTGTGTCGGTCTGGATATCAATAAACACAACATTATATACTTCCTTTTCATACATAGCCATGGTGGAAGATTGTAAATTGATAGCAAAACAGGCCAAGAGGAGTGATCGGTTCCTTTTCCATGGAAATGATTAAACCCATCAGATGATAAAGCTATCTGCAGGTTTCTAGAATCAGAAGCAAATTTAGGCCACTTCTCATCAACTCCCTTCCATGTTTTTGAACCTGTCAGATGACGAATTTTAGTATCCTTGACTCTCTCCGTGTGGTGCCAAGTCAGGTCCTTTTCCGTTTTAGATGAATTGAACAAATTTCTCAATCGCGGTAATAGAGGAAAATACCAAAGAACCTTGACTGGAATGCCTTCAATTTCATCTCCATTTTTGTTCTTCTTCCATCTAGAGGCTTGAAAAATGTGGCAGCTAGTCTCGTCTTCATTTATCTCACCACGGTATAAAAGACATTCATTCGGAAAAATATGTATTTTTTCATACTCCATTCCAAAGGAAGACAAGATTTTCTTAGCCTCACCGTAAGAAGAATGGAGGCAGTTACCTTCTGGAAGCATTTTCCCAACTACAAGTAGCAGTTCAGAGAAACACGACTCAGACATTTCAAATTTTGCTTTTAAGTTGTACAATTTCACTAAAGACTTCATCTTAGTAAATCCTCGACATCCAGGATATAACGGTTCATTTTCAGATTGCAGATGGTTCAATAAATCTGAGGAATCCAGGGACGCATCATCGTCGCCATCTGTTTCTATGGGGATCTGTTCCACGGATTGTGAACTATCGGTTTGTTCAGCGGTAATTGGACTTTGTTCTCTATCATTCTCTCCATGCCAAATCCAACACGTGTAGGTCTCATCGATACCATATTGGAAAAGATGTTCTTTCACTTTTCGAGCATTCCATGATTTACTGTGTTCATATTGTACAAATGGACAACTAATTTTGTTTACATCACGCCCATGCTCTAACGCAAACCTCAATAATTCTTCCACACCTAGTTTAAATTCTTGTGTTCTTCTATCATCCCTCATCCATGATCTATCCATACTCCAAAATAGGCAACACAGCCTAAAATTTCAAATTTTAACATATATCAAAATTATGTTCCACCAAATAAACACAAGTTGGATATGAGGACATTGAAACAGAACACCAGGCCCTAAGTTGGATATTAAAGTTGGAAATATATTTTGGTCATTATATTAGCACATGCCCTGTGAATGACTGTTGAGGACACACATGCAATGGGCGAATCAGAATTATGTACAAGCCGAGTGTTAAAATAATTAAAAAAATGAAATAATCATAATATCAGTAATGTAATTTCTGCATTTTAGTAAATGTGGGGGTGACTTGAGTGATCTCTAATAAAACAAAGAGGGGCCAAAGTATGAGCTAATTAAGGCTAGGCACAAATATGATGATGCTGGGATTTAACACACTGATCATGTATATAAATAAAAATCAGACCAAACTATTGATCAACATGTGTCTTGATCGAAAGATATAATCAAAAACACAAGATGCTACCAATATGCATTATCTAATTAAAATTTGTAGGATCTTCCTAAGATGAGATGAGATGTATGCAAAACTCTCAGAGCCTTCCACTATACTGTTAATTAAAAATCTAATCAAACCTTTCTTGTACCAAAAAAATTCCTAGCATATAAACAAGTAGAAGTATAATTTAAGAATGAAATAATCATAATATTAGTAATGTAAAATTAAAGTTCTATTTTACAGAATATTTCACAGATAATGAGCACATAATAGTTCCTTGTTAATGTGAACTAAGATAATGAGCTCATATGTAGGCGATATATACCTAATTTCAAAGTTTCAAAATTTGGGGGAATTTATGAACCCTAATTTCATCCTAATTTCATGAAAATAGTGAGAATACCTTGTTGAGATGAAAGAAACTCTTCCTTGCAGAGATAAAATTAGCTCTTCCTTGTAGAGACAGAGATGACGGAGGTAGAGGAAGAAATGAAGAAATGTAGATGGAGTTCGGACAAAGATTCACGACTGAGTATTTAATTTTCTATTTAATTATTAAATGAAGAAGTAACATTGAATCGTTAAAACTCATTAATTAGTTTTTACAGTTCGATAATTAAATAATATTGGCTCGTTAAAACACGTTGATTAGTTTTTTAGAGTTTGATAATTAAGTAATATTGCTTAACTAAAACTCGTCAATTTTCTAATATAGTTTCTTAAATACATATATACAATAGTAAACCTTCGTTATTTCAAAATAAATATTTTAAAATTTCATTAATATCGTGATATTAGATTATTTTTTTTTGTTTTCAGTTCGCTAAATATTTATTTATAAATATTTGTTAAAACTCGTTAATTCTGAAATAATGGTTCGTCAAATTAAATAATCTCGTAGATTTATTTCGTTAAATATTAATTTTAACTACACAACGTTTTAACAGTAATAATAAACCATTGTATTCATATTATATCTACAACGGTTTTTGAAAATGAAGTCGTCAATATGTTGTGTGACTAAACGTAGTACAACGGTTCAATAATCATAAGTCGTTGTCTATCTGAGAAACTGTTGTCTGACAACTTATGACACAATGATTAGCATAAATAATTAAATTTTAAAATCTTAACATTTTGAAATTGTTGTATGACAACCCCTAGTACAACGGTTATATAAGCATAAAACATTGTCTATGGGGAAAACCGTTGTCTGCCTTGTTATCATACGATGGTAGTAGTGAAATTATCAATTTTTGGACATTGACCACAATTTACTCCAACAAATAAATTACAGATGACACCTATTTAATGAAAAAGTATAATGTAGATATATTCTACTTTAATTATATGTTTTAGCGAATAAGTTAGACATGTTTTATGATATTATGAATATAAGACATGGTTAGCGAACTGTGATGTGAAATCGTGACTAACCGTATAAGCAATTTTAATACAAAAACTTGTGTATCTATTTACGAGATGTATTTAAATCTTAATTAGTATATGAACACGTTATTCATCAATGTCATATAAGTTCAAAGCACATTGTACCAATTATACTATCAATTGATTACTCCAACATATAAATTATGGATGATACCTATTTAATGAAAAAGTATAATGTAGATATATTCTACTCTAATTATATGTTTTAGCGAATAAGTTAGACATGTTCTATGATATTGTGAATATAGGACTTGGTTAGCGAACTGTGATGTGAAATCGTGACATACCGTATAAGCAATATTAATACACAATGTAAGTATTGTGAAAAAAATTGTGTATATATTTACGAGATGTATTTAAATCTTCATTAGTACATGAACACGTTATTTATCAACGCCATATAATTTCAAAGGATATTGTACCAATTATACATATACCAACAACTGATTATTTTCATTATATGCAGTTCGATTTGATAAATAATATTTGGTAATCAATACGATTAGTAATATAAAAAAAAGGATAATATTTAGACTCATTTATGTCATTTTTTCACCTTTAATAATTTTAACATTTCTTGTAAGAATATTAAATTTAATTTTTTAAAAACCAATTTTACCGACTAATGTCATTTTAACCGGGTCAACTTATTAATCTTATTTCAACCATATAATATAATTTAACTAGAAATTATATTTCTTTTAATTTTTTCTTCAAAATATTAGTTTTTTACTTATATTTTATATTTAATATATTTTTGTTTAATAATTTAACTATTTTTTCCCCAATTCTACTTCCCTCCCCGTTATTCCCCCCTAAACCCAAATTATTTCAAAAATTTACCCATTCTCCCCCCAAAACCCTCAATTAGGTCGACCCTCCCCTAATTACCCAATTACTCCCCCCCCTCTAATCTCTCGCTCTCTCTCTCGTTTCCCATTCTCTCTCATTTCCAATTAGGTAACCTCTTTCTCTCTCCCTCATCTTTCTCATTTTAGTCTCGTTTTGTGTTCTGTGTTCTTTTAATTTTTTGATGAATGTGTTTATAACTTGCATGGGTTTCGTTATTTTGATGGGTTTGGTTAGTGGGTTTGTGGATTTGAATCTTTTTATGGGTTGTTGAGTTTTGAATCTTTTTGTGTGTTTTCTAATTTTTAGTATGCATGTATGCCTCAATTTTCTATTTGTGGGTTTTATATGCATGCTCTATTTATGGGTTTCATGTGTATGCGCTATTTGTGGATTTCATTTGTGGGTTTATATGCATGCTCTATTTGTGGGTTTCGTTATTTTGATGGGTTTGGTTAGTGGGTTTGTGGATTTGAATCTTTTTATGGGTCGTTGAGTTTTGAATCTGTTATGTTTTCTGATTTTTAGTATGCATGTATGCCTCAATTTTCTATTTGTGGATTTTATATGCATGCTCTATATGTGGGTTTTATATGCATGCTCTATTTGTGGGTTTCATGTTTTTAATTTAATATTTATATATTTATTTTTATTTTGAATATATGTCTCAATATTTTTAGTACTATTTGGGTATTTGTAATTTTCTAGTGTGCAGGAGAATACTATTCTTGTATGATTTTAATACATGCTCTGTTACTACAGATTATGGCCCCTTTGAACAAAATTAAAAGGACAAAATCTGCTCCTAATGCACGAGCAGCCAATTTACTTATCACGGCAGTGAAAAAGAATCAGTCGATGGAGACACATCCTAGCACAAGCAATTCTTCCCCTGTATCCGTTAAAAAGAAAGCTATTTCAAGCAACTTGCAAAAGCAATTCACAAAGAAAAATAAGCGAGTGACACAGAAGCCACCACCAAAGAAAAGAGAAGGACTTCAGTTGTTGAGACGTAGGCCTGTGACAATGCATATAATTGTCAGACGAAATATTTTGGGCATAAAAAATGAGGTCTTATTCAATGGGAAAGGTGAGTCATATGGTGATGCAGCTACGGAGATGCAATCTTATATTGGGGTTCTTGCAAGAACTAAGTCCCCAATTATATATTCCTCGTGGAAGTTAGTTCCAAGAGAAACAAAAAAATAAGATATGGGATTGTGTGAAGGTACAACATTTCATCTCACTACTTAATTATATACAACTACATTACTATATGGCTGGTTACTCATAAAATTTTATAAATTGTTACTCATGCAGATGGCGTTCAAAGTACCCCCTTCAGCGCAAAAGTTGGTGTTAAATTCTGCATGCCAGAAATGGCGAGAGTTCAAAAGCAATCTAACTAGAAAGTATGTCTTGCCTTATATTAATGAACCTGAGGCGCTGAAGTATCCTCCAGAAGATTACAATTTTATTGAGAAGGCTCATTGGGACATGTTCATTGCACAATGCACAACAGATAAATTTCTGGTAACTATTTTTTGCACTATTTACGTTATCAATTTTGTGATTTTTTAGCAATTATTGACTAGAGCATCTTTTTTTCTAACACTTGAAGGCTTTTGTATAGGAAATTCATGACAGGCAATCAAAAAGAAGGGAGTTGAATAAATATAATCACCGTATGTCTCACAAAGGTTATGCCAATCTAGAACAAGAAATGGTTAGCGATCATGAAACCTCTACTTCTTTTATTTCCTAGTTATTGCCAAGGCATTGTTAGTAATATTGTTGCTTTCAAACATTCTTGTACATGCAGACTGAATCTGATCCCACCATAGAGATAGATAGGTCAGACACTTGGGTCCGAGCGCGTCAAGATGAGGAAGGAAATTTTCAGAATGAAGAAGTTAGAAAAGTTGCTGAAGAGATTGCAAGTCTTTCCTTTCTTTTTGAATGAAACATAGGCTGCAAGATACTATCTAACTAGTTGTATATTATTTAACTTTTTTATGTTTTGATCATTTGTAGGCGAAGATGAAAAAGGCAGTCCGTGAAGGAGAAGTGACAGTTTCTGGTGTTGATGATGTTTTGGAAAAAGTGCTCGGTAACGTGGAGTACAAAGGACGAGTACGTGGACAAGGGGTTCATGTAAAACAATCAACCTACTTTAATCTTCCAAGACAAAGGAAGAAAAGGACCATGGATGAGAGAATACAAGAGAGTGTTCAAAAGTATTTGGCAGAGGAGACGAACAATATTGTGAAACAAAGAGATACATTTTGGACCTCTGAAATAGAAAAGTTGAAAGCAAGTTTTATGGTAAAGAATGTAAGGTCTAAGGGCAGTCCAAATATTGATTCACAGCAAGGGAGTTGTTCTAAGGGTGGAGATGGCATTCTGAAGGCCTTAGATGGGATTGAATGTATGAAGAAGAAGTTGGAACTTACTGAAGATAACAATGAAAAAGAAAATAATGAGGAAGTGAAAGATGTGGAAGAAACTAGAGCTGATGTGGAAGAAATTGGAGTTGATGTTGAACAATTTGGAGTTGATGCTGACCAAGTTGGAGCTGAGGTGGAGACTATGGTCAAAAAGGGTGTTGAGACTGAAGTCAGTTCTTTGGAGTGGATGCTGGTCGTTGGGACCCCAGACAATGTTGTTGCTTATGCAATAATGGGAAATAATGTTTTAGGTGGGGAGAAAATTCTGCACGGATTGCCACTCGCAAAAGAAAATGCACGAGTATCAACCACTCATGTAGTCAGTGGATCTGCTGCAATTCTCATTCCAGTCGGGGATGAAATCAAAACTGTAAATGAAGCGGTTGGAATGTACATAGCTTGGCCAAGAGACCTTAAACTAGAAGCGAACACATCTGTCGCACCGGTGGTAGAACCTAAAAAGGTTAAACTTTGTCTAACTGTTAAATTTATAAGAGAATATTATCTAATTTTGTATGTGTTCGTTCACCTTTAATTTGGTTTTCATTTTTCCTTTTTAGGGAGGGAAAAAAAGTGATGTAAAGAAATGGAAACATGTCAAGGATTGTGTCGGAGAGTATGTGGTTGAAATGGGTCCAAATTATCTTCATGCTTTAAAACATCTGTTGTTTTAGGCAAATGAAGCCTTAAGTAATGGTCAAACAACCTCTTCTAAATTATGCCAAGAAGCTTTTGGTTCAATCAAAAAGTACTGTCTCTTTTTATCAGATGTCTACGCTTTGTACACTAGAGGTGAAATATCAGCCTCTATCATTTGCATCTACATTCAGTAAGTGTCAAAGTTTAAATTTATAATTGCTTATCAATGATATTGAATACGATAATAGTATGTGTTAAATACTGCTACATTTTTAATGCAGTTTATTGCATGAAAACTTGAAAAGGAACAAGATGACACATATGGTAGCTTTTGTTGACCCTGGCACAATAGGCGCTAAATCTTGTGGTTCTGCTGCAGAAAGGTCGCATGCTCTTGCTTATAGATTCAAAATTGCTAAGAAAAGGCAGTGCTTTCTTTTTCCATATAATCATGCGTGAGTATTTTTTTTAATTTACTTTTTGCCCAATGTACTAAAAAACAGCCTATTAATTAACTAAAAGAAAAAATGTTCTATTAACTTGTAATTTCACAAGTCTACATTGTTGTAATATATGTTTATGTTTTGTTCATCATTTTACTAGGAATCATTGGGTTTTGAGTGTTGTCAATCCAGATGCACAAGTAGTCTATCACTTGGACCCTTTGAAGCGGCGAATTACAAGTTCAGAATGGATAGAGGTGGTTGACAAGTGAGTAGCGCATAATACTTATCTTATTCAGCAATAAATTTATTTATTTACCAAGTTCAGAATGGATGAAAGTGGACGAGTGGATGCTAATATATTTTTTTTAATATATTGTTTAAGTGCCATTAAACTGTACAAGGATAGTGCGAGAAAGATGTTAAAGAGAAAACTAGTCTGGGAGAAATTGGCGGTATGTTTTTTTAAAGAATCGATGTTAACAGTTTTAATTCAGTGTACCATGTTACATGTAAATGTCTAAATTTGTATTCTTCAGGGAGTTCCGGTCCAGAATGAAAGCAAGGACTATGGATTGTTTGTGATGCTCTATATGAGGGAAATATGCGAAGATAAGGAATTTGATTTCTGCTTAAAGGTAAAATAGATCTTATTTTCTTTACGGCGCACTTATTTTCTTTTGTTCTCAATTTTCTAGTAAAATCTAATTTTCACTGAAATTGAAATTTTTTCAGTGGCTTCGGAGGGGCAACAATAGTTTCACCGAAGATGATATAAATGACATTAAGGATGCATGGGCAAAGTTCTTCCTGAAGCATCACACTTAGGTGCTTGGGCTTTATGGGTTTTTAGATTTTGAAGTAGAACTATTCTCGGGGTTGTTTAAGTAAGAACTATTTTGGGGTTGTTTAAGTAACTAGATTTTGAAGTAGAACTGTTCTGTTATGGGATCCAATTCATGATGAATATTCTGTGAAATAGGGGTGGTAATATTTTGGATGAATTGGGATTGTTGTCGGATGAATTGTGTGTTTGGTGACTCTTTTGTATGAATTATGTTCTGAATGCGTGGTTAATATATTAATATTAGTTATGCTTTGTTATTATTTTATACTTATTATAAGTTGTATTAGACAACAGTCTGGTTAATATAGTTTGTAATCACCCATTGTGGGTTTGAAGTTTAAACAATGCTTAATTGACAACTAAATTATCGTAACATAAGAATCAGACAATGATTTTTATAGGAAAAAAGGTCGTGGACAAGTCCTTCACCCCACAGTTTTTAGCAAGAGAACCATTGTCTAATGTATTACACACAAATGTTTTGTTTCCAAAAACAATTGTAATAATAAATAGAGACAATAGAATTGCCCAATGAATCCGTTGTAATATAGTTTTCATACAAATGTTTGTTTTGGAAAACCGTTGTGGTAATACTCACAACTGGGTATAGCCAACGTAGTGTTATATAGAAACACTTGTGTTGAGTTACTTCACACAATAGTTTTTATTTTAGCCCCTGTCAACTATAAGGAGGAAGCACAACACTTTATCTCATGTGCACTCTTGTCTGGAGGTGGTCTCACAACACTTTGTAATAACTACACCTTTGATTGGATTCATTTCACACAATAGTATTGTTTACGATTCTGTTGCCTGTAGGAAGGAAGAACAACGCTTGTCTCAGGTGAACCGTTGTGTTAAGCATATCCAACATGTAGCGTGTATATAAAAAACACATGTATGTGGCCCTGTCTTACGATACTCTGTTACAACAGAGCACTTGTGTATACCAGCATTCTAATAACCTTTCTTGTATCTCTGTTGTTGTCTTACACAAAAACAAACAACGATTGGGTATCGTTGTCTGATATGCGTATCAGACGGCGCCTCAATACTCAACGGTATTGAGGGGTATCAGAAAATGGTTAAAACCGTTGTGCCAGCCTATTTTCCTTGTAGTGATTAAACTGTACAATTAATTGATAAATCAAAACTGATAATTTTGAATTTAAGATAAAATTGTAACAGTGTATTCATTAATCTCTCACATTATATCAAATTTAATTTTAATTTGAATAATATTATCAGTTACAAAGTTATATAACAAATTTCCAGGTTCAATGAATCTGACTAAGCCCACTTACAAAGTGACTCAGCCCAATTCAGAAACCGAACCCAGCCCAACAGGTAATAACCCATCCCAAACTGATAAATAAATTCTAATTAAAATATTAAATCACAAATAAATAAAATCCTCGCCCAGGTCACCTCGCGTACGCGAGATGCCGAGACATTCGCCCAAATCACCCTTCGACCTGGTCCGGTGCGGTGCGGTGCATGGCGTGGCGGGGCGGCGGCGCGTGTGTGTGTGTGCGTGAAGCACACAAGAACACAATGCACCATCACACACCTTAGTAGTTATATACTACCCATGTGTGTGATACTATATAAAGCTGATACCCCCTTTATTTATTTTCAATGTGGGACAAAACACATTCTCATTTTTCAAGATCTTTCAAGCAACTAAGTTTAACTCTAATTCTCTATGGATTTCATTAAGAAAAATTCTTAAAACCATACATGAAAGTTTAAGTTCACATATCATGGAACAACTTCCAATCATTAATTTTAGGATTATCATCAAGAACATAATAAAACTATGATCTAATATCCAATTTTTATAATAATCCCCCACAAATCCATACAGAAATGCGATCAGGTTTTTTATCATGACTTAATTTTCAGAGTCGGTACCCTTCCGGGTTTGTGTTAGTCACTAAACATGTGCTAATAATACACACAATTATACGCGTTCGCAAGTAATATAGAATTAATTCTAGTTCGTTCCCAAAGAGACTGGCTTGGTTAACTAATTAATTTATGCGCTTATGCAATAATGATATGGTTATTATCCGATGCTAAGACGAATAACAAATTTGGTTTGTTGATAAATAAAAATTAAACTAACAATCATAACTAAGAGAATAATAATGGTTGAATTAATATATATGACAAACATGTGATTCTAACTTCATTAAATACTTCATTCAATAGCCTTTTCGTTCTTAACCTTAGCATGTAGTGGTGATGACACTTATCAGATAACACGAAACTGATAAACGCCAACTTTCGTTGCACGAATAACATACTACCAGACATCCACAAAAGAGATATAAGCTGAATAGATACCAATTATATCGAGACCCTATATGTCTATAGAATTTGACAACATAACGGTTTAATGCACAAGTTATCTATCATGATTACATAGGGCAAGTAAGATGATTAAAATTACCTACGAATAATGCATAAAAATAACACATGAACCTATGCTAGCATGGCAAGTTCTAAACCCTTAAATTCACTTTCGCTTCATTAAGAATTAATAGGCTATCTTATAAGTTCGTGAAACTCATAAGACGAATAAGCGCAACCTATACTAGGCTATCATACAATCACCACACACTAAGGTATCGAAACAAATTACCTAAAGAAATCCATAAATAAATCCGCTAGAACCCCACGATAACGATTAGCCCATAATCGGACTCATCATTAATGTGGGTTCCGATGAAAACATGATATAGTAAACGTAGTCTTTATACTGAATAAATAATAAAACCAAGTACGAAACAAGAGTAAGGTTAACGAATAAGAAAACTAGCATCCAAGTTCAAACTTAGAACAAAGATTCACAAGTAAAAACAAGATCTTCTTCTTCTTCGTTGAATTGTGCTAACACGGTCTTCTTACGGCTCTCCTTGTGCTCTGGTATATCCGTCTCTATAGAAAACGTCCTTTATTTAAGTATATATAGCAGCCCATGTAAGATAGAAGTCCTCCAATTGTAAATCAACTAGAATCAGGATTCTGAGATCCCGACCCGGCGCGGCCGTGTGCTTCACCAGCATGGGCGCGCTGGCTCTCTGACAAATGGGCGCGGCCGCACGCTAAATCAGTGCGGGCACGCCGTGCTTCTGGAAAATTTTCTGATTTTCTTTAATTCCTGCTGCAATCGAGTTGGCTTCCGGAGCTTAATTCTTTATACATCATCCTAACACCATATTAGCACCAAAACAATGCTAATTCACCTGATTCTTAGAATAATGCCTGAAATACAAAAACACTAGAAAACACATTAATACACCAACAACTTGAGCACATTTACACCAATTTAAAGCTTTACGGAGCGTAATAAAGTGTCATAAATACCACTCAACATACCCCCAAACTTGAATCGATGCTTGTCCTCAAGCATAAATAGACTCAAAGAACAAGAAATAAAAATGCATGAATGCAACTAAATGAATCCAACGATACCAGTAGAATAATTAAACCAACCAACAAGCAACATCTCAACAAATGCAGTTATTCGCATAAGATCAATCAAACCTCACAAATCAATCTACAAACCAGAGACGTGCGTGTGTGTACTGCTTACAGATATACTATCGCCACTAGATCAATAATCATGACTCACTATTCATCAAAGCAATCACAAGGTTATAAACAGAATAAAAGCTAGACTCAAAATAACTTATAACACTTCAATTCTTATATCGGAGTTTTATATGGATTCATGTTTTTATTCAAACAAAACAACACACTTATGCTTGTTTGATCGTGCAATGAGTGAGGTCCACAAAAGACATATACAATAATACCCATGTAGCGAGCATTAGGTTAGCGGATCCCAGACTATAAAAAGCCTTAGGTCACTAGGCACAAAGTCCCCAAAAAACTTAATAACTCGAGTACTAAAGAGCCCACTCGTGATCAATTATACATAACCTTTTTTTCAATATCTAAACGAGTGTGTTTCGCTCCATCTTGTTCAACCTTAGACTACTCATATAAATATGAGCAGGCTACTAGCCATTTGACACCTAGCCAACACAACTAGCAATGAAATCCAATTTTTCTCCAATTTTTTAAATATCCATGTCTTTTATTATTAAGAGAATATCCTAAATTCTAAATATAAACAATCGATTAAACCTCGACAAACAAACAAACCATGACCATGATCTAGCACTTAAGCAACCTATAAGACTTGGTGAAATACAGTTGTCTATAGCATGCAAATAAATTCAATAAGACTTAACATCACTAAATACGACATCACTACACTTGCATCAATATCAAAAGTCAATCGGAAAAATTATCTAAGGGATCAAGTTATTATGCAAATGCATGAAACTACATGAACAATCTAACATAAAAACTACCAAAAATAAAAAAACTACATGGAAAAATTTGCAACTATATGACCTGAACTATCATGAATATGCAAACTATACGTGACTCATACGAAACATATTCCTTCAACTACTACCCCCAAACTTAAAATATTCACTGTCCTCAGTGAAGGTAACAGTAAGGAATCAGGCATACCTAATCAGAATCAGGCTCCTCACCCCCAACGAGTGGAGTGTCAGGCATGTCCGACGGTGGATACACGGAATCCTCACCAAATACTGGCCACTGGATGTCAACACCGGTGGCTCTGAAAGCTGTCCCCAGTGCCTGGG
This sequence comes from Apium graveolens, assembly GCF_009905375.1. Taxonomy (NCBI): domain Eukaryota; kingdom Viridiplantae; phylum Streptophyta; class Magnoliopsida; order Apiales; family Apiaceae; genus Apium; species Apium graveolens. The sequence continues at coordinate 67,964,052 of NC_133657.1, forward strand.
TGAGATCACGTGCAAACCTGTTGTGGATGTCATGCATCGCATCCATCCTCCTACCCAGACGCCTATAATGCGTCATGCCCTTCTTGATGGTTTCTGTAACTGTGACCGCTCTATCTCCTATCCTAATTAAGCTCTCTAACCCACTTCACGGGCAAGCTTTGACCCACCAGCAAAATACTGATCAGCTGGTTTCTTGCCCGGAAGCATATCAAACGAATAACCAAGCCCCTTAGGATCGAGCTTATCACCATACCATTCCACCATGTTCACTATAATCGAACTATCAAGAGCCGAACTAGGGAGCTGAAGCTGCTCATGTGCAGCCCAATAAACACGAACTACCGCACACAACTTCGTCACTATAGAAGCATAGGGTATAGAACCCGTAGTGCTTCCTCTCAAAAATCTCAGAATGCCTTGGTGAATAATCCTACCAAGGTCCACATAATTACCCTTCAGAATTCCCCACCAGAAACGTGCTCGCTCCACAGTAACCTCGTGCATATAAGACGATGGCATAATATTAGCACAAATAAAGGCATTTCAAGCACAGGCAAATATGTTCATACAAGAAGCAGGGAATGTGGCATAATCAGTTGTGCCCCACTTGAACGTCCAATGAGACTTAGGCACACATAGAGTAGCAACAATCGAATCCAATTTAAAATCTTCCAGAGTCTTATCATTCCAAATATCCTGACCAGCCTTCCTCGCAGGCTGATTAATCACCCTCCTTATCGACCCTACATTGTACTCCACCTTCATCCCCCTCACTACTGTGAAGCCATTCTTCTGAGCCTTCGCGTTCGCATAGAATTCGCGAACAATACTCATGGGCACAGCAGCGGGTTCCTCACAAAAAGGAACCCAGCCCATCTCCAAAATCATCTCCAACAGCTTACCATCCTTCCCCGATGGCAGAAAACCTCGCTCCTTAGCAATAGACTTTGAGAGAAGCCTCGTATACTCCGCTTCAGCCTCGGGAGTAGAGAACATCGGCCTTACACCACCTGCACTTGAAGAATTGGTGGTGTTGCTGCTTACTTGAGTTTGTTGTCTCTTCGGTGCCATTGGAATTAAGTAGAGAAAATAAGAGTTTGTGTTTGAGAGAGAATTTATATTTGAGAAATTTGTGAAGTGGTGAAGAAGTTTTTGTATAAGTGTATGTATTTATAGGAGGAGAAAAGAGAATTATATATGGAATAGAAGTGAGATTTGATTATGGGAATAGTGGGAATAATGGGTTTGATTTGGAGAGGGAAATTTGGGATGTGGGAGAGTAAAATTCGGGTAGGAGTTGATTTTATAGCAAAAATCCCGTTTTTCCTCTTCAAAACTGTTGTTTTTATTTTACAGACTCGGGACATCGACGCGGCCGCGCGCTAGATCAGCGCGGGCATGCCGTGTCTCTATAATTTTAGCGCGGCCCCGCGCTAGATCATTGCAGGCGCACCTGGCTTCTGAAGTTGGCCCTGAATTTTTCTGTTTTTATGATTTTTTTTGTGATTTTCTCTTTTCTTCTTGCTTCCTCTACTTACTAATGTACAACAAACTTGGGTTGCCTCCCAAGAAGCGCTTGCTTTATGTTGTTAGCTTGACGTAGAAACTCGAGATCAAACGGATAACAAAATAGAACTAATTACCTCGCGGTTTGCCGTGTTGTCATAGTAATGCTTCAACCTCTGACCATTTACGTTGAATGCTTGGCCCGGATCATTCTCAAAAATCTCCACCGCTCCATGTGGAAACACAGTTTTGACAACAAATGGCCCTTACCATCTTGACTTCAACTTTCCAGGAAAAAGACGGAGACGAAAGTTGAACAAAAGAACTTGTTGCCCGGACACGAATAATTTGAGCACTAGACCCCTATCGTGCCACCTCTTGACTTTCTCCTTATACATTTTGTTATTCTCATAAGCTTGAAGTTGAAACTTGTCGAGCTCATTTAATTGAAGCATACTCTTCTTACCAGCTACATCCAAATCCAAATTCAATTTCTTCAAAGCCCAATACGCCTTATGCCTGATCTCCACAGGCAAATGACACCCCTTACCATAAACCAACTGAAATGGCAACATTCCCAACGGAGTCTTGTATGCTATTCTATAAGCCCACACAGCTTCATCAAACTTCAAAGACCAATCTTTCCTCGATGGACACACAACTTTCTTTAAGATGTACTTGATCTCTCTGTTAGATACCTCAGCTTGACCATTCTTCTGAGGATGATAAGCTGTAGCAATGCGATGATTCACATTATACCTTTGCATCATAGCAGTGAACTTGTGGTTGTAAAATGCGACCCCTCATAACTGATTATAACTCTTAGAGTTCCTAACCTTGTGAATATCTTCTTGTGAAGAAAATTAAGCACCACTTTTGCATCGTTCGTTGGCAATGCCTTAACCTCACCCCCATTTCGACACATAATCAACCACCAACAAGATATACTGATTATTACAAGATGAGACAAATGTCCCCATGAAGTCAATTTCACAAACATTGAAGACTTCAACCTCAAGAAGCACATTAAGAGGCATCTCATCCCTCTTAGACATATTACCCACACGTTGACATTGATCACATTTCAAAATGAACTGATGAGCATCTTTAAACAAGGTTGGCCAAAAGAAACCTGCTTGAAGAATACAAGCTGCTGTCTTTTCTCCACCATAGTGTCCTCCATAAGCCGTTGAGTGGCAATCTCGCAAGATCCCCCCCCCCCCGTTTCGCTGTAAGGAATACATCTCTTGATGATTTGGTCAGCTCTTTGATGAAAAAAAATGGCTCATCCCACATACACCACTTCACATCATGCAAAAACTTCTTCCTTTGAGTGTATGATAAGTCGGGAGGCATGATGTTACTCACAAGGCAGTTCACAATGTCTGCGAACCATTATTCTTCCTCTTGCACTCCAAATAGCTGCTCATCGGGAAAAAACTCATTTATCAATGTCTTTTCCAGTGAAGTAGCATTAGGGTTCTCTAAATGCGAGAGATAATCAGTGACTTGATTTCAATCCCCTTTCTGTCCTTGATGTCTAATTCAAATTCTTGAAGAAAAAGAACCCATATAATCAATCCAGGCTTCGAGTCCTTCTTCGAAATGAGATAACGAATTACAGCGTGATCAGTGAAAACTGTCACTTTAGTCCCAACTAGATAAGATCAAAATTTCTCAAAACCATAGAAAATAGCCAAAAGTTCTTTCTCCGTAGTAGTATAATTCAGTTGAGCACCATTCAAGGTCTTACTAGCGTAGTAGACCACATGAAATATGTTGTTCTTTCTCTGCCCAAGAACTGCTCCTACTACATATTCACTTGCATCCCACATCATCTCAAAAGGTTCATTCCAGTCAGGTGCAGTTATGACAGGTGTCGTGATTAAACTCTTCTTCAATGTTTCAAAAGCGGCAAGGCACTGGTCATCAAACTTGAAAGGGACATCTTTCTGTAGAAAACTGCACAATGGCTTCAAAATCTTGGAGAAGTACTTGATGAACCGCCTATAGAAACCCGCATGACCAAGAAAACAGTGAATTCCCTTAACAGAAATTGGTGAAGGAAGATTTTCAATGACCCCCACCTTGGCTTTGTCCACCTCAAGACCCTTACTAGAAACCTTGTGCCCAAGAATAATGCCTTGTCGCACCATAAAGTGACATTTCTTCCAATTGAGAAGCAAGTTGGTCTCAACGCACCTCTTGAGAACATGTCCAAGATTGTGCAAGCATTCATCAAAAGAATCTCCAAATACAGAGAAGTCGTCCATGAACACCTCCACATTCTGGCTAATCATATCCGAAAAGATGGCCATCATAAATATCTGAAATGTGGCTGGCGTACCACACAAACCAAAAGAAACTCATCTAAAGGCAAAAGTACTAAATGGACAAGTGAAGGTAGTCTTCTCCTGATCTTCTGGAGCGATACAGATCTGATTGTAACCCGGATAACAATCCAGAAGACAGTAATACTCGTGACCAGCCAATCGGTCAAACATCTGGTCAATGAAAGGCAGAGGGAAGTGATCCTTCCTAGTGGCCTTGTTCAGCTTCCTATAATCCATGCAAACTCTCCACCTTGTGACTGTTCGTGTAGGAATAAGCTCATTCTTCTCATTTGCTACCACAATGATACCACCTTTCTTTGGCACACATTGAACTGGGCATACCCATGAACTGTCAGAAATAGGATAGATGATCCATGCATGAGCCACTTAAGGATTTCCTTCTTCACTACTTCCTTCATGATTGAATTAAGTCTTTTTTGCTGCTCGACCGTAGGCTTGCTACCTTCCTCTAGTAGAATTTTATGCATACAATAAGAAGGCTGATTCCCTTAATATCTGCTATGGTCCATAGTAGATGCATCACCTAAAAACGCATACCTTAAATGTTCAGGTAAAGGCTTAAGCTCAAGAGTAGGAGCTTTCTCAATAGATGGCTTGAGGCATTTAGGAGCTTTGGTCAATTCCTCCATTCCAAGAGATTCAAAGGCATATCAATCTTCCTCTTCCAGGGAGAAACATTTAGATATTGTAATTTTTCTTCACCTTCATCATCCTCACAATCTGAATTCCCCAATAAGGCCTTCTCTAAGGCATCAGACCTTAGCAATTGATCAAGTTCTGAAGTAACCACAGAATCGAACAACTCCACTTTTATGCACTCCTCATTTTCCATAGGGAATTTGATAGCATTGAACACATTAAAAGTTACATCCTGATCCAGCACTCACATTGTAAGCTCACCCTTTTGCACATCTATCAAGGTTCGGCTAGTTGCCAAGAAAGGTCTTCCCATGATTATGGGAATCTTTTTATCCTCCTCGAAATCAAGAAATATGAAATCAGTAGGGAAGATAAGTTTATCAACCTTGACCAAGACATCCTCTACAATTCCAAGCGGATATGTAATAGAGCGGTCGGCCAACTGCAAAGTCTTATAAGTCAGTTTTAGATCAGGCAAGTTTAACTTCTTGAAGATTGACAAAGGCATCAGATTAATGCTTGCTCCCAGGTCACATAAGCATCTTTCAAAAGACACTTATCCAATAGTGCAAGGAATAGTGAAGCTTCCTGGATCCTTAAGCTTCGGAGGCAACTTTTATTGCAGCACAACATTGCATTCCTCCATGAGAGTGACAGTCTCTAAATCATCTAGCTTCACTTTCCGAGAGAGTATACCTTTCATAAGCCTTGCGTAACTAGGCATCTGCTCAAGAGCCTCAACGAAAGGTATGTTAATATGAAGTTTCTTGAACACCTCCAGAAACTTCTCAAATTGCTTATCCAGCTTTTTCTTCTACAGCCGCTTAGGAAAAGGCGGTGGAGGATAGATCTGTTTCCCCTGTATTTACCTCAGGAGGAGTGTGCGCCATAGTAGTCTTTATTGGTTCCAATTCTACTCCCTACTGCTCTACTTCTTCTTCAGCCCCAGCTTTTTCATATGAAACTTGAGTTTGTTCGGGATTTGCAACCTTTCCAGACCTCAAAGTGATTTCCTTCACCTGCTCCTTAGCTTCCCTCTGTCCTGGCACTTCAGTGTCACTAGTTAATGTACCGGATTGATGATTAAGCAAGGCATTGGCAATTTGTCCAATTTGATTTTCCAAGTTCTTGATAGAAACAGCTTGACTCTTGCACATAAGCTTCAACTCTTCTAATTCAGATTTTTTATTAGCTTGTTGCAGCTGAAGTTGCTGCCTTGGTGCATATTGTGGTTGCTGAAACCCAGGGGGTTGTACTGCTTAGCTGGATACTGCTGATAAGGTTGCTGAACCGCATTCTGAGCGTTGCTCCAACTGAAATTAGGATGATTGCGGTTGTTGGGATGATAAGTGGCTGGCACAGGTTGCTAGGATCGCTGAAAATTGCTCACGAACTGAGCTGATTCACTAGAAATAGCACACTGATCAGTCTCATGGGCACCAGCACAAAGCTCACAGACACTAGTGATTTGATTAACTCCATAGTTAGTCAAGGTTTCCATCCTAGAAGTTGCTGCATCCAACTCCAGAATTTCTACTACTTTTCCCTAAGTCAGTCTCTGAGAAGGATTCTGGTATTCATTAGTAGCCTTCAGTTCAATCAATTCATAAGCTTCATTGTAACTCTTATCCCACAAGACTCCTCCTGATGCTACATCGAGTATGGGTCTATAAGTAGCACCCAATCCATTGTAGAAACAATTTATAATCATCCAATCAGGCATGCCATGGTGTGGGCACTTCCTTAGAATCTCCTTATATCAATCCCAAGCCTCACACAGAGATTTTCCAGTTTGCTGAGCAAACTGAGTAAGAGCATTCCTGATTGCAGCAATCTTCGTCATAGGGAAGAATTTAGTGAGAAAATTTTGAGCAAGAATCTCCCAAATGGTGATAGACCCTGGTGGTAGAGAATGTAACCAGCACTTCGCTTTATCCCTTAGAGAGAATGGGAAGAGTCGCAGCTTGATAGCATCTTCAGTCACACCATTGAACTTGAAAGTGCGCAGATCTCAATGAAATCCCTGATGTGCATGTTGGGGTCTTCAGTAGGAGAAACCCCAAACTGAACCGAGTTCTGTATCATCTGAATCGTGCTTGACTTGATCTCAAAAGTGTTAGCCGAGAAGGCTGGCCTGATGATGTTTGACTGAATATCATTGATCTTAGGCTGAGAATAGTCCATCAAAGCCTTAGGAATTTTTGCTTGATCCCCCATCACTACTAAAACTGGTTCCTCTACTTTCTCTTCTTCTTCTATCTTCTCTTCATCCTCAAAAACTTCCCTTCGAACCACTACAACTTCTTCCTCGACTTTATCCAGAGTTCTCTTACGAGACCGCGAACGCGTATGCATACACGCTCGCTAGAGTACCTGAAATAAGACAAGGAAACCGATAAGTAACAATGTTTGAGTCAATGAACTTTAACGATCACTGATGATAAACACATAAACAAAAAATTAACAATGCAATCCCCGGCAGCGGCGCCAAAAACTTGTTAGTCGCTAAACACACGCTAATAATACACGCAAGTATACGCATTCACACGTAATATAGAATTATTTCTAGTTCGTTCCTACAGAGACTAGCTTGGTTAACTAATTAATTTATGCACTTATGCAACAATGATATGGTTATTATCCAATGCTAAGACGAATAACAAATTGGGTTTGTTGATAACTAATAATTAAACTAACAATTATAACTAAGAGAATAAGAATGGTTGAATTAATATATATGACAAACATGAGATTCTAACTTCATTAAATACTTCATTCAATAGCCTTTGTGTTCTTAACCTTAGCATGTAGTGGTGATGACACTAATCAGATAACACAAAAGTAATAAACGCCAACTTTTGTTGCATGAATAACATACTACCAGACATCCACAAAAGAGATAGAAGCTGAATAGACACCAATTATATCGAGACCCTATATGTCTATAGAATTTGACAACATAACGGTTTAATGCACAAGTTATCTATCATGATTATATAGGGCAAGTAAGTTGGTTAGAATTACCTACGAATCATGCATAACAATAACACATGAACCTATGCTAGCATGGAAAGTTCTAAACCCTTAAATTCACTTTCACTTCATTAATAATTAACAAGTTATCTTATAAGTTCGCGACGCTCATAAGATGAATAAGTGCAACCAATACTAGGCTATCATACAATCACCACACACTACGGTATCGAAATAAATTACCTAAAGAAATCCATAAATAAATCCGCTAGTTCCCCATGATAACGATTGGCCCATAATCGGACTCATCATCAATGTGGGTTCCGATGAAAACATGATATAGTAAACGTAGTCTTTATACTGAATAAATAATAAAACCAAGTACGAAACAAGAGTAAGGTTCACGAATAAGAAAACTAGCATCCAAGTTACAACTTAGAACAAAGATTCACAAGTAAAAATAAGATCTTCTTCGTCTTCGTTGAATTGTGCTAACACGGTCTTCTTACGACTCTCTTTGTGCTCTGGTATATCCGTCTCTATAGAAAACATCCTTTATTTAAGTATATATAGCAGCCCATGCAATATAGAAGTCCTCCAATTGTAAATCAACTAGAATCAGGATTCTGAGATCCCGACCCGGCGCGGCCACGCGCTTCATCAGCGCGGGCGCGCTAGCTCTCTGACAAATGGACGCGGCCGTGCCATGCTTCTGGAAAAACTTCTGATTTTCTTTAATTCTTACTGCAATCGAGTTGGCTTCCAGAGCTTAATTCTTTAGACATCATCCTAACATCATATTAGCAACAAAACAATGCTAATTCACCTTATTCTTAGAATAATGCCTGAAATGCAAAAACACTAGAAAACACATTAAAACACCAACAACTTGAGCATATTTACACCAATTCAAAGCTTTACGAAGCGTAATAAAGTGTCATAAATTCCACTCAATAGTTTGAACCCTCCTAAGTTCTCTACTTCAATGGTTACCAGATTCAGATGGAATGTTTCACCTTGAATCTTAATCCATTAATATAACCATGTTCCATAGACGACGAAAAGTAAACAACTATGGTGCCAATCTAAGGCTTTGAGACATTAATGGTCTTGTCTCGATCCTGTTCGTTGGATGCTTCAAGGAATAACATTTCCTTTAATTGCGACCACACAATTACATTCGCTTAGCTAGGCATCTCCAGAGATATACTGCATCTATCTCGTCAAATGACTTTGTAATAACTCGAATTTTTGAGACCTTGTAAAATGTTTAATGAATAGTAACCCTGACAGACTAGAAAAACTTTTGAGCCCACACTATGTAGTGCATGAGAAAATGAGTTTCGGAATTGATATTACGACTATACGTACCAAATGAGTGTATGTAAACGCTATTAGTTTTCGAAGAAAACGAACTTTGAAAAACGACCGTATTTACGACTTATCGAGGATTACGGGAATCACAATATAATTACGAGATTAAAATCCTACGGATTTATATTCAAGTAGGATAAATAAAAATATAAGGAATAAATACGAAAGGAATTACATCGCGAACCATTTACGAGTAAGTATTACGATGAACGTTTAGTAACCGAGCGAATGCGTAAACGATTAAATAAATGTAACGCATTAACTAAACCATGGTAAGGAAGTAACCATGGTTACTTCATCAAATAGTGAGCTAACCATAGGATGAACAAGCTAGCTAGCAAAATAGTGTGCTAAGGAAGCTAACCTTGTAGTTTAGCTTGTAAGCTAACAAGCTACAAAGATTTATCCCCAAGATTTGCTACAAAGAATAAACCTAGAATACTATACTAGGAAGAATAAAATCAAGTACAAGATATCACCTCACCTTCCTAGAAGCAACCTATCAAAGCATCCAAGAGAAGCAACCAAGAGGAGTATAAATACCCCCCTTGGAAGCTCCATTCGGCCCTAATGCAAAAAGGGAAGAAATCAAATTCAAATCTCCAAGTTCTAGCTCTTTTAAAATCACCCAATTAATTCTCAAGCCTCATAGTAACTAAACTAAGGTAATAAAATTCTTTCATCTCTTTTTATCAAGGTTTGATGGGTGGAATAAATTCAAGAAACTCACTAGTGAATAGTGTGAATAGTAACCTCTCTTTGGTTTCTTGATTTCAATGGTGGTTTTAGGTTCTAAAAATCATACCAAGCACTTCCAAGCCTCCACCATCCTCAAGAACACATCTCAAGCTTTCAAGAAAGGTAAAAATCTTTGGCCCTACTTTATTTAAGGTTCATTTTAAGATCCATTTAGTATGTGGTAGTAAACCTAGTGTAATGGGTGTTATTGATGAAATCTTGATGATTAAGTTAAGTATATTTAAGGTTGGATGTTGTTGCCTCAAGAACATGATGTTCTTGAGAGGAGTTTGTGTTTTGATGATGATATGATGATTGTTGGTGGTTGTGTTAATAGTTAGGGCGTAAACGAAACCCCGATCGTAAACGTAACTTCGTTAAAACCAACAAATCGTAACTTTAAGTTTCTGCAGAAAGTGTCGAAGTTTTAAACTGTATATTCTTGAAAATAAACTTTGATTAGGATATAAAATATTATAAGGATCGTTTAGGCGCTTGAATCGCTTGATTCCGATTTACGGATCAAAAGTTATTGTTGTTTTAGTAAAAGTGATTTACGCGACAAAAACTGCTACGGATTACGAACTTTGAAAATATAAAGGATAGACTTAAATGTGTTCATAAATCATGAAATTTTTACAGAGAGTAACATATTGAGTTCCCTAACTTCCATAAAAATTTCAAGTGAAAATAATAATTTCTCTATTTTATAAAAATGTCGGAGGCGAGATCGCGCGAGTAGAAACAGTAAGAATCCATAAGCGGAGCCGACGACGATAATGAGAATGAACCTACGTTACTTAGAAAAATGAAGTGACCAATATGAATATGAATTAAAGGAATGTTAAGGGTAGTATGAGTTGAGAGGGTGCATAATAAGTAGCGCATGAGTGCGAGTTGCCGTAAATTAGAACGGAACCTAACGAAATGAAATGTGTTTATGGTTATAGATTTCCGAGCGGAATCTAGAGCATCCTCCACCTCGAGATACCCAGGCAAGTTTACGAACCCAACTCCATTTTTACTGTTGTGTTGTGAAAGGATTGTTTTACTATCATCGCATAAATACCATGTTTGCCATGATACGTAGTTGTTGAATTTTCGCATAATATAAGCGATGTTGTACGATATAGTATATATCGTGAAATGTTTATTCCGCTTTAAGCGCGACATATTATATAAGACCGAGAGTCGGTCGGGATTTAAAATAAAACCCGGGAATCATTCCGGAGGTATTATAGGACGGGTATAAGTCCATAGTAGTACGGTTTAAAAGGGGCTCATCGTCCACTTACGAAACATTAAAACACCTCGAACTTTTATTAAAACGATTTCCCAACGATCATATTCCCTCAAATATATTTTATCATTCGGATAATAAATATAATATATTTTGTTAGGTCACACACACACTGTAAAGGGGGTGAATACAGTGTATAGTACACTCAAATCGAACTTTAAGAACTTAAGTAACAGAAAACAAACTTTATTGAAACAATAAACTCTGTTACAGTATGGAACTGTTACCTCTCAGTGATGAACAAATATCACGAGAGCTGCTAGGGTTACAATGAATAATCTTCTCTAATAATGATAACACTTATAGTGTAAACCCTATATCTGTGTTTATATACTACACAGTTACAAGATAATCGCTAATTGATATGGAATATAATTCTGCTTCCTAAAATATATCAATCAGATATCTTTTCTTCCAAGTATTCCATTCTTCACGGAATTCCTTCTTCATGCATATCTCTTCTTATGTTTATCTTGATCTTCTTTCCTTTAATCAGCTACTGTCCTTATATGATTGTCCTTCAGCACTTAAGTTCTGATATCTATCTTCTGACGATTATCTCCTGATAACATATGTACTGATATCCTTAAGTCCTGACTTCCAGTATAAGTACTGATCAACAGTTAAGTACTGATTTATCCTGTTCAAGTAAGATCTGAAAGCTAAACATAAAACATATTAGCCATGACATTATCAAATATATCTAACAATCTCCCCCAACTTGTAAATTAACATAATATACAAGTTTAACAGATATTTGATGATGTCAAAAACATTAAGTACAAATGCATGAGAATTAGACTAGATAACTACAACTTACAGTCCTTAAAGCTTTTACCAATTTCAACTTCTGATAACAACTTCAGTCTGTATAAATATCAGAATTTAAGCAGTTGTAGATCTTCGACTTGGCTTCATCATTTTCTGATCTCTCTGATGTCAGGAGTTGTTCTGAGATAGTTCTTCAACAAATATTTCTCAGCATATCTGAGTTCATCAATCATTCTCCTTTTGACATCTTTAAGCTCTGCAGTATCTTCACCAGTTTGAAAGATTGCAGCTCTGAGATCATTGATCTTTGCTTTTCTCAACTCATGATCTAGTCTTATGACATAAGCTTTGTCAGACTCTAGATTGAATTCAAGTCCCTTAATACCAAGATATGTTCTGATCTGTGCAGTATTAGGCTTCATATCAACAATATCACCATTGTGATCTCTGTACTTTGGAACATATATGCTGTCAGACTTAACAGAATAAAGCCTTTTCTGTCTCTGAATCTGTTCTTTTAAGTAGTTTGCAACAGTCTCTGTTATATTGTCATCCACTTGAAGTAAGAAAAGTACATGCTCTAATTCTTCAAAATACTTCAATGGAATGGCATTTTGTCTTATATGATAAACCCTACCATCTGTCATGAAATACAACATGATGTATTCTTTCAAGTAGGTATGGTAAACCATCTGTACAGATTCCAGTTGATTCAATCTCTCAGGAGTTGCTCCAATACCTGGTTCACTCAAGGAAGTTGGATCATTGGTAGTGTTGTGTACTCTTCTTTCATCAGCACTTCCCAATCCAGTTTTATCTCTAGTTTCCTTTCCAGTAACTACTCTTGCTTCAAAACCACTTGCAGTAGTCTTCAAAGATTGAGTCTGTTTTGCTTTAGTGAATCCTGGTAGGAGTGTCTTTGATCTATTTTCTGATATCAAGTTAACTTGAGCTCTGTCAGAGGTTACTTGCTTCTTCTGAATATCAGAACTTACAATTTCTTGACTCTAAACAACTTGAGCCATGTCAGAGGTTGTTTTAAGAACTTTTCTTGAAGTCAGAGCAAGATCATCTTTTTCATCAGTAATTTCTTCTTCCTCAGGAGGTACATAAACCTTGATAGGTTCACCAACCTTTTCTTTACCCTTGGATCTTGGATCTATCTGTGGTTGTGATCTAGCCAACGTTGCTTCAGTATGTGTCCTTTCTTTGATCACAATGCCTTTGAGTTTTGGAAGTGACTTTTTACCAGAAGCTTCAGATTTAGATGTGACTTTCTCTGATTTAAGTCTGGCTTCTTCTTCCTTTAAACTTTCCAAGTCCATTCCTGGATTTTCTTGAAGAAATAACTGTCTTGACATTTCCTCATCAAGATCTAGAAGTTCATCAGAACTTATCCTTTTACCAGCAGCAGAACTTATTCTTTTCCCAGTATCAGAACTTGTCCTGTGACTAGCTTGTCTTGATGTAAACCTTCTACCTTGACTATGACCGCTACCCATTCCAGAGTATCCTTGATCATCATTTCCATCATCCTTTCCGTGCAGTGTCTTGTTAGTGTTGCATTTGGACTTAATTACCTTCTCCCCCTTTTTGGCATCAGCAGGTAGTAAAAGAGAGATAAGTAAGTCCACTGAGGATTGGATTTTAGTAAGTTGCGATTGATGAGAAGCTCTGATACCAATTGTTAGGTCACACAATGAGATTAATTTTGTAAATACTGAGCATAAAGTCTGATAACACAGAACAAGACTAAGCAGATTTAGAGAAAGAACCTGAAACCATTCCAAGTTCATTTACCAATCTTGTAAAAGTAGCTTCACACAGTGGTTTTGTGAAGATATCTGCTAGTTGTTGATCTGTGGGAACAAAATGCAATTCCACTGTACCTTCATCCACATGTTCCCTGATGAAGTGGTACCTGATGCTGATGTGCTTTGTCATTGAGTGTTGAACTGGATTACCTGTCATAGTAATAGCACTTTGATTATCACAGTAAATAGGGATTTTGAAATATGTTAACCCATAATCCAGTAACTGATTCTTCATCCAAAGAATCTGTGCACAACAGCTTCCTGTAGCAATATACTCTGCTTCAGCAGTTGATGTGGAAATTGACTTTTGTTTCTTGCTATACCAAGAAACCAATCTGCCTCCAAGAAATTGGCAGCTTCCACTTGTGCTTTTCCTGTCAATTTTGCAACCTGCAAAATCTGCATCTGAGTAACCTATTAGTTTAAAATCTGATTCTCTAGGATACCATAATCCCAGAGCAGCTGTTCCTTTAAGATACTTAAAGATTCTTTTTACAGCTGTTAAGTGAGGTTCTCTTGGATCTGCTTGAAATCTTGCACAAAGACAGGTAGCATACATGATATCAGGTCTACTAGCAGTTAGATAGAGTAGAGAGCCCATCATACCTCTGTAGTCAGTAATATCTACTGATTTACCGGTATCCTTATCCAGTTTTGTCGCAGTGGCCATTGGAGTGGATGCACTTGAACAATCTTGCATTCCAAATTTCTTCAGCAAGTTTCTGGTGGACTTGGTTTGACAAATAAAAGTGTCTTCCTCATTTTGCTTGACTTGAAGGCCCAGAAAATAGCTAAGTTCCCCCATCATACTCATCTGACATCTTGACTGCATTAGTTTGGCAAACTTTTTGCAAAGTTTATCATTTGTAGATCCAAAAATGATATCATCAACATAAATCTGGACCAGAAGTAGGTCCTTTCCATGGTTGAGGTAGAACAGTGTTTTGTCTATTGTCCCTCGGTTGAATCCACTTTCCAGAAGAAACTGAGCTAAAGTCTCATACCATGCTCTAGGAGCTTGCTTAAGTCCATAAAGTGCTTTGTCAAGCCTGTAGACATAATCTGGATGTTTGGTATCTACAAAACCTAGAGGTTGTTCAACATATACCTCCTCCTCCAATTCTCCATTGAGAAAAGCACTTTTCACATCCATTTGAAAGACAGTAAACTTTTTGTGAGCAGCATAAGCCAAGAATATCCTTATGGCTTCTAACCTAGCAACTGGTGCAAATGTTTCATCATAATCAATTCCCTCCTGTTGAGAATATCCTTTTGCAACCAGCCTTGCCTTATTCCTTGTAATTATGCCATCACTGTCAGTTTTGTTTCTGAATACCCACTTTGTACCAACAACAGATCTATTCTTTGGTCTTGGCACTAGGGTCCAGACTTTGTTTCTTTCAAATTCATTCAACTGTTCCTGCATTGCTTGCGTCCAATCAGCATCTTGAAGAGCTTCTTCCACTTTCTTTGGCTCAGTGTGAGAGAGAAAAGAATTGTAAAGACATTCATTTGAAGTACCTGTTCTAGTTCTGACACCTGCATCAGGATTTCCAATTATCAAATCAGGTGTATGTGATTTTGTCCACTTCCTTGCAGATGGAAGGTTTTCTCTAGAACTGGATGCTCCCCCAAGATCCATGCTATTTTCATTTTCATTTTCTGATGCTCCCCCTGAAACTATGTTCTCTGAGTTGGATTCTTCAGTATTTACATTTTCAGCACTACCAGAACTTGGCTTATCAGAACTTGAAGAGCCAGATGTATGTTCTGATGTTTCTTCAGATGTGGTAGGATCTTGAGTATGCTCCCCCTGCATAGGTGCATCTTCCTTTGACGTAGTCTCCATAGTTTCAATAACATCAGAGTTTAATCCATCAGAG
Source organism: Apium graveolens (assembly GCF_009905375.1). Taxonomy (NCBI): domain Eukaryota; kingdom Viridiplantae; phylum Streptophyta; class Magnoliopsida; order Apiales; family Apiaceae; genus Apium; species Apium graveolens. The sequence goes on from NC_133657.1 coordinate 67,979,404, forward strand.
TTTACAGTATCAGGACTTAGACTATCAGGATTTTCTGTATCAGAATTTGAGTCTTCATTTTCAAATCTCAGCTGATCATGGTCAATGAAATCTTCAAGACCAGTAATCTTTTTGTCATCAAAAGAGACATTGATTGATTCCATGACCACTTTTGTTCTCAAATTATAGACTCTGAAGGCTTTTGTGGAAAGTGGATATCCAACAAAGATTCCTTCATCAGCTTTTAGATCAAACTTTGATAGCTGTTCAGGATGAGTTTTGAGAACAAAACACTTGCATCCAAATACATGAAAATATTTCAGATTTGGCTTCTTTTTCTTCACCATCTCATATGGTGTTTTTCCATGCTTGTTAATGAGTGTTGCATTTTGAGTAAAACAAGCAGTCTGCACAGCTTCAGCCCAGAAATAGGTTGGAAGCTTTGCTTCTTCAAGCATTGTACGTGCAGCTTCAATGAGAGTTCTATTCTTCCTTTCAACAACTCCATTTTGCTGTGGAATTCCAGGAGTAGAAAATTCCTGCTTTATTCCATGGCTTTTGCAGAACTCTTCCATTATCAAATTCTTGAACTCAGTGCCATTATCACTTCTTAAAACTTTCACAGAATCTTTGACCATTTTATCCAGATGTTTGATATGATCAATCAAGGTTGATGCAGTTTCACTTTTTGTATGCAAGAAATACACCCATGTGTATCTGGTGAACTCATCCACTATGACCAACGCATACTTCTTCTTTGCAATAGACATGACATTTACTGGACCAAATAGATCAACATGTATTAGATGATAAGGCTCAAGAATTGATGATTCAGTCTTGCTCTTGAATGAAGATTTTCTTTATTTGGCTTTCTGACATGAATCACAAAGACCATCGGGAGCAAATACTGTGTTTGGCAATCCTCTCACAAGATCTTTCTTGACCAGTTCATTTATATTGTTGAAATTTAAATGAGAGAGTTTCTTATGCCAATTCCAGCTTTCTTCAATTGATGCTCTACTCATTAGACAGATTGCAGAACTATCAGTACTTGTTGAAAGCTTAGCTTCATAAATGTTACCACGCCTGTATCCTTTCAGAACAACTTTGCCTTTAGATTTACTCACAATTTCACAGTGTTCTTCAAAGAAATCAACATGATAACCTCTGTCACAGATTTGACTTATACTCAGTAGGTTGTGTTTAAGTCCTGAGACTAGAGCTACTTGTTTAATTATGACATTTCCAAGATTGGTATTGCCATATCCCAATGTTTTTCCAATGTTGCCATCTCCATAAGAAACACTTGGGCCAGCTTTCTCCACAAAGTCTGATAGCAGGGCCTTATTTCCAGTCATATGTCCTGAACATCCACTGTCCAGAACTAGAATATTTTTCCTGTTGCCCTGCAATCACAAAGACCACTAATTATTAATTTTAAGGACCCAGACTTGCTTGGATCCTTTGGCCTTATTAAGTTTGTTAACATTTGCAGCGGATTTAGCATCAGAGTTTATGTTAACATTTTTCTTATCAGAACTTACACTATCAGACTTTGAATCAGAATTTACACTAGAAAGAACAATGGAAACTTTCTTCAAAGAAGGTTTTATTTGATAATAATCATAGTACAAACTATGATATTCCTTACAAGTATAAATGGAATGCCATAAACTACCACAATGAAGACAAGGATTTTGTGGTTTGTATCTAACAGACTGACTCTTAACTCCTGATTTTGAAGGTAAGGAGTTAATATTCTTATTCTTCCTGCAAAAAGAAGCCAGATGGTTAGAACTTCCACAGTTATGACATGTTTTCCTAGGAGCATCAGGAACAGGTTTATAATCATTGCTTTTATTCACACCTTCCTTTCCATTCCTATTTTTCCTAGGTGATTTTACCTTGTTTGCATTCTTGACATCTTTCAGCTTATGCTTAAGCTGCTTCTTTGTCATTAAGCCTATGTTCACTTCAGCTATCTTTTCCTGTTTTAGTTTATCAGAAGTTAATTTCTTTGTAACTTCTGATTTTTCATTTTCAGACTTTACAGTTACAAACTTAACAGGTTTTAATTTTGGCTTTTGTTTATCAACAGACTTAATTTCTACAGTTCCTTTATCTTTCTTATCTTCTCCATAACCTAAGCCCTCTTTCCAGTTTCCACTACTTAGCAAATTTTGAGTTGTTTTGCCAGAGTTAGTCCAAGTCCTGATAATCTCTCTTTCCTTTTCTAACTCAGTTTTTAGAGATTCATTTAATTTTAGCACTTCATTCCTAACATAAAAAGCATCATCTCTATCCTTCTGAGTTTGATGGAACATGACTAACTCTTTTTCTAAGAAATCATTTCTTTTCTTAAATGCAAGATTTTCAGAAGTTAAACTTTCACATGTTAAAGTTTGATCTCTATAGCTAACAAACATGGTTTTAAGATATCTTCTCAACTCATTAATATCATCAGTATGAAAAGCATAAGTAGTCTGAGGTACCTTTGTTTCAGCAGCTTCAGAACTGCTCTCAGCACTTTCTTTATCAGCATTTGCCATCAATGCATAGTTTTCCTCACTTTCAGAGTCTGAGGTGTCTGTCCAGCTTTTCTGCTTTGTGACAAGAGCCTTGCCTTTTTCACCCTTTACCTTCTTGCAGTCAGGAGATATGTGGCCTTTCTCACCACAGTTATAGCATTTAACATTGGTGTAATCTCCTCTGTCAGACTTTCCTCCTCTGCCTTCAGATCTTCTGAAATTCTTCTTATCAGAACTTATGCCTTTCCTGGAAAACTTCTTTCCCTTCCTGAACTTCTTGTATGCAATCTTTGTGATTCCTTTCACCATAAGAGCACACAGCTTCATCATCTCCTCATCAGCATCAGTCTCAGGCAAGCTTTCAGAATCTGAGTCATCATCACTCTCAGAACTTGATGACTCGGTATCAGACTTTATGAAAAGAGCTTTTCCCTTGTCTTTCTTTGAGGAAGCTGCTTTGGGGAATTCTTCTTCAGCCTTAAGAGCAACTGTCCTTGACTTTCCTCCTTTCCTCTTGCTTCTTTGTTCCATCTCCAGCTCATGAGTCTTGAGCATTCCATAGATTTCGTCAAGAGTTATTTCATCAAGATTGTAGTTGTCTCTTATTATCGTTGCCTTCAAATCCCAGCATTCAGAAAGAGCTAACAGGAACTTAAGGTTTGAATCTTCAAGATCATACTCTTTATCAACCAATGACAAATCATTCAAAAGTTTGACAAATCTATCATATAAATCATTCAATGACTCATTAGTCTTTGAGTCAAAGTGTTCATACTTTTGAGTGAGTATTGTCTTCCTGTTCTTCTTAATTGTGTCAGTTCCCTGACACCTTGTTTCCAGAGCATCCCATATCTTCTTAGCAGTCTTGCAGTTGATTACCCTGTTTGACATTACATTATTAATGGCACTATGCAGTAAGTGTCGTACCTTAGCATCCTTAGCAATTGATGCTATGTCTTCAGCAGTATAATCACTCTTCTCCTTTGGTACGGTCTTTGCTGCTTCACCTGCAACTGCAACTGCGAGTTTGGTTGGTTTGTGAGGGCCTTCCTTGATTCTATCAAGGTATTCTGGATCTATTGCTTCCAGGAACATGGTCATCCTTACCTTCCATATGGGATATTCAGATGGTCTCAGTATGGGAACTCTGATGGTCTCATACCGACTCTGAATTTGTGTCTTTGGTGGTTCCTCAGTTTTGGTAGGCTTAGTTGGAGTTTCTGTGTCCGACATGATTGTGTTTGGATCTTTAACTGTATGTATGTTAACAGATAGGCTCTGATACCAATTGTTAGGTCACACACACACTGTAGAGGGGGTGAATACAGTGTATAGTACACTCAAATCGAACTTTAAGAACTTAAGTAACAGAAAACAAACTTTATTGAAACAATAAACTCTGTTACAGTATGGAACTGTTACCTCTCAGTGATGAACAAATATCACGAGAGATGCTAGGGTTACAATGAATAATCTTCTCTAATAATGATAACATTTATAGTGTAAACCCTATATCTGTGTTTATATACTACACAGTTACAAGATAATCGCTAATTGATATGGAATATAATTCTGCTTCCTAAAATATATCAATCAGATATCTTTTCTTCCAAGTATTCCATTCTTCACGGAATTCCTTCTTCATGCATATCTCTTCTTATGTTTATCTTGATCTTCTTTCCTTTAATCAGCTACTGTCCTTATCTGATTGTCCTTCAGCACTTAAGTTCTGATATCTATCTTCTGACGATTATCTCCTGATAACATATGTACTGATATCCTTAAGTCCTGACTTCCAGTATAAGTACTGATCAACAGTTAAGTACTGATTTATCCTGTTCAAGTAAGATCTGAAAGCTAAACATAAAACATATTAGCCATGACATTATCAAATATATCTAACATATTTATTCCTTTATTATGGGAGTAGTATACTCCAACGTTGATTTATTTCAAACCCGATTAATCATTATAGATTATTAATTATGTAGACACAAACTAGTTGAGGAATATTATTTTAAATAAATCTTTTAGAGAGTAAACTCATTCGAGGTTTGATTATTATCGATTATCATTTAATTATTTATTAAAGGGTTTATTATTGATTTAAAAAAATCATAGATCCTGATTTAAAACATACTTACTGATTTCGGAATATCATTCGAATAATTTCAGATCGTCGATGAATATTATCCTGACTTATTAATATTTTGAATATAGTTTCAAGGAGAAACTTTTCCCCCCTGTTGAGTATCTGTTGACAACGGTCAACTCACATCCTTAGTACTTCCTCCGAAACTTTCGGAAGTACATATATATATATATATATACAGTAAAGCTATCAACAAGAAAATTGCTTGGAGGAACTTCGATGTGGTTCGAGTTCTCGAGATACGATAGGATTTCCTAAAGGACAAGGGAGGGGTAGAATCCAAGTACTTCGTGTATTGGATAGACTACTGGTTCCGTAGGAGATGGTACAATATGTACCTATGGATCTACGAAGTGTGTACCTGAGAGGGATGGACATAGAAAAGGCCCGAATGCGGCCAGGGTGATAACCGATAACAAAAAGGGAATCGTCCTTCTACTAGTAGAAAAGGTTACTTTTATCGCAGTACGACTAATCATCGTATGCGGTGGCTCTAACGAATGTCCTAATTCTTCCGATTGGAATTGTGATGCAATACCGTAACCCAAGCCTAGGTGCTGGGATTACTATTAAGGTATTCGCAGGATATTAAAATCCTTTAAAGAATTGTTTTCATAAGAAGGTGTGTATCACCAAGGAAAACTATTTTTGAATAAAACATAATTATCATATATGATGTTATCATATAGTCATTTCTATACTGGACATTATTATGCTGGGCATTATAGCTCACACTTGTTTTCTTAAATTGACACAACACAACAGTGAATCAAGATGCCTGCCATGAGAACCACAGCCAGGAAATGGGTAGGAAATGGCCAGCTGTTCCGTAGATTGTTTGGTGCTGTACCACAGGTAGTCAGAATAAGCTGGATTAGTTTTCAGTTGTTTATAGTTTGGCTTATTTAAAAGTATGACTTATGTAAGGTAAGAAATAAGAAACGTATATTTGGCCAGCGGACTAGCCTTACCTAAAGGTCACTCCCCAGTAAGATTAATTACTTTTGGGTTGTAATAAATATCACTTGATGATTAACAACTACTCTAGTTATGATGGTTCATTTCCAAGACAATAACATGTAAGTGTGTGTGTGATAAGTGTGGGGTCGTGAAGTGTGAGTATTTACATATTGTAGTGTGAGTTGTGTGAGTTTAAATGGTGTGGCTTCCGAAACTCCTGACCCCGGGTTTTGGGGCGCCACATACTTGATCCCATTCAGAGTTTTAACACTCTTACTTTTCTAGCAGTGTCAGTACCTTCTAGGTTTACAGGGGATAGACTCAGATATAACAGTATCATCTACGTAGCAAAAGTACTACCAATTCATCCTTACAACCTATTATTACCATATTGAATATACTTCGATGGATCTCCTCTTATGTGTATTGGGTTCCCACTGTTGATGAATTATGATGGGTTGACAGTCCCATCCCCAACCTTGACTTGAGGACCACTGCAGGTTCCAGTCCCTTAGTCAAAGGATCAGCTATATTATTCTGAGTTCCTATGAATTCTATAGCTATAATCCTATCAGACACTAAACCCCCTATAGATTTGAGTCTAACTTGGATGTGTCTCTTTGTTTTCGTATTATGCTTTTTACTGCTAATCTTGTCGATAGTTGTTCGACTATCACAATGAATAGCAATAGCAGGAAGCGGTCTGCTTACTACATGTATCGTAGACATAAGTCCGTGTAACCATTTAGCCTTCGTCCCCGTGGCATCTAGTGCACACAACTCAACCTCAAATGTAGATCGAGTCACTATAGTCTTTCTGCTTTATTAGGTCACACAACACTGTAGAAGGGGGTTGAATACAATGTTCATACAATCAATTCGATTTAACACAAGTATGAAACAAAGATCAAGTATATTTAATAAACTCTGTTATAATATGAACCGTTGTTCTCTCTTAGTGATGAACAAATATCACTAAGAGCTGCTAGGTTACAATGTATAATCTTCTCGATAATGATAACACATATAGTGTAAACCCTAAGCTATGTTTATATAGTACACAGTTACAAGATATATTCTAATTGATATGGAATACAATTCTATCTCCTAAAATATATCAATCAGATATCTTCTACAAGTCTTCTAGTCTTCTAACTCTTTCCATTTATATCTTCTATTATTTTAGTCTCGATCTTCTCCTGTAAATCAGCTTCATTCCTTAACTCAAAATCTTCCCGCACTTAAATACTGATATGTATCTTATGTTCTGATATTAAGATCTAACTTTAGTAATCCTGATTTCAGTAAGTCCTGATATGTCCTGTTGTTAAGTTCTGAAAACTAAACACAAATTATATTAGACATGACATCTCAAATATATCTAACAATCTCCCCCAACTTGTAAATTATGCAAAATATACAATTTAATAGATTTGATGATGTCAAAAACATTTAAGTACAAATGCAATAAGAGTTTAAATAGACAATTAACTACAACTTACAGTCCTTTTAGGTTTTACTAATCTTACTGAGTCAATCTGAATCCAAAATGATTCTTGACAAAGTTTGATATCAGCTTTTCTTCTTTAATCCTCAGGACTTGAGATAGTGTAGTCTTGACTTGCTTCATTTCTTTACCCTGACTACCAATCTGGTAGATTGCAGTCCTTAGTGCAGAAATATGGTTTCTTTCTAAACCATCATCCAGTCTTATTACCCTTGGATGACAAGAATCTTCATTGTAGCACAAACATTTCTCTTTCAAGATCACTTCAAGTTTAGCAGAATCCTTCCTTATTGGAATTTCACTTCCATCATCTTCAACTATGTTAGGAATGAATTCTATAACCCTTGAACCAGAAATTCTTGCTTTATCTCTTATGGTCTTCAATATGAAATTTGACCATCTCCCGGTAATATCAGACTTTATCTCTAAAAGATAATGAAAGAATTGAAGTTCTTTCAGGGATTTGTTCAGCACATCTGATTCTGACATTTGATATGTCCTTCCATCTTCAAGAAATAGAATCATATTTTCCTTGACATTGTGCTTGTCGTGAGTATCCAGTACCACTTGAACGGAGATAACCTTATTAAGGTTTTTCTGTGTAACATCTTCAAGAGGTTTGTCAGTTAGAAAAAATGGATCTCTAGTAGCAACTTCAACTCTTGTCTTGATTTTAGCTTCATCAGAACCTAGTCCAACCCTGTCTCTTGGTTCTCTAGCATTTAACCCAATAGTCATGAAATCAGACAGCAATTGGCTTTTCTTTGGATCTGATGGTTTGACATTTTTCCATAGAAGTTTCTTTTTATCAGCTACTTTCATCTCTAAATCAACTTGAGCACTGTTAGAGGTTAATGTCTTGATAACTCTATCAGAACTTGCTGTTTCTGTTGTAGCTTGCAGTTCTTCACTCTGAAAAACTTGAGCACTGTCAGAGGTTGTCTTTGAGTCTTCATAAATCTTCCTTCTTTTCAGAGTCTGAACATCTTCATCTTCAACAAGAGTATCATCATGAACTTGAACCACTTTGCACACAGGTTTCATCAGGATTAGAGGAATTTTCATCTCCTATGGCTTTATTGGTTCATCAACTTTTCCCTTTCCTTTGTCTTTGGGATCAATCTCAGTCTGCGATCTAGTCTTGGGCTTTGATGCCTTAGTATTTGACTTCTCCTTGCTCACAATGCCTTTTTCCTTAGGCCTTGGAGGTTTCTTTGCAATAGAAGCTTTTGGATTTAGATTTGTCTTTTCAACTTTAAATCTAGCTTCTTCCTCCTTGAGATTTTCTAAATCCATTCCAGGATTGTGCTTTAGAAATAATCTTCTAGCAATTTCTTCATCATGTTTCTGAAGATTTTCTTTGTTTTGCCTTTTGACATGAATCACAAAGGCCATCAGGAGCAAATACTGATTTTGGCAGTCCTCTCACAAGATCTTTCTTTACTAGCTCATTTATATTGTTGAAATTTAAATGAGAGAGTCTTTTGTGCCAATTCCGGCTTTCTTCAATTGATGCTCTACTCAACAGACAGATTGCAGAACCATCAGAATTTGTTGAAAGTCTGGCTTCATATATGTTACCATGCCTGTAACCTTTCAGAACCACTTTGCCTATAGAATTGCTTACAACTTCAAAGTGTTCTTCAAAGAAATCCACATGATAACCTCTGTCACAGATTTGACTCACACTTAGCAGATTGTATTTAAGTCTTGAGACTAGAGATACTATTTCAATGATGACATTCCCAAGATTGATATTGCCATATCCCAGAGTTTTTGTCATTTTGCCATCTCCATAAGAAACTCCTGGGCCAGCTTTCTCCACAAAGTCTGATAGCAGGGCTTTATTTCCAGTCATATGTCCTGAACATCCACTGTCCAGAACTAGGATATTTTTCCTGTTGCCCTGCAATCACAAAGACCACTATTGGTTAGTTTTAAGGACCCAAACTTGCTTGGATCCTTTGGCCTTTTTAAGTTTGTTAGCATTTGCAGCGGATTTAATTTCAGAGTTTATGCTAACATGTTGTTTATCAAACTTTATATCAGACTTTGCATCAGACTTTACACTAGAAGGAATAATACTAACTTTCTTCAAAGAAGGTTTTATTTGATAATAATCATAGTACAAACTATGATATTCCTTACAAGTATAAATTGAATGTCATAAACTACCACAATGAAAACAAGGGTATTATGGTTTAAACTTACCAAAATGACTCTTAATTCCTGATCTAGGAGGTAAAGAGTTTATATCTTTATTTTTCCTGCAAAAAGAAGCAAGATGGTTAGAGTTTCCACAGTTATAACATTTCTTTCTAGGAGCATTAGGAACAGGCATATAATTATTGCTTTTATTCACGCCTTCCTTTCCATTGCTATTTTTCATAGCTTTATTTACCTTGTTCACATTTCTAATCTCTTTCAGCTTATGCTTAAGCTACTTCTTTGTCATGAAGCCTATGTTTACTTCAGCTGGTTTATCCTGTTTTGATTTGTCAGAAGTTGTCTTTTCTTTGACTTCTGCCATAGACTCTTTCATCTTTTCAGAATCAGACTTTACAGTTTTTGCTATAAACTTAACAGGATTTACCTTTGGCTTAGCAGTCTGTTTAACAACAATTGGCTTAATTTGCACAGTTCCTTTCTCACTTTTATCATCTCCATAACCTAAGCCCTCTTTCCAGTTTCCACTACTTAGTAAATTCTGAGTTGTTCTGCCAGAGTTAGTCCAAGTTTTGATAATCTCTCTTTCCTTTTCTAAGTCAGCTTTTAGAGATTCATTCAATTTTAACACTTCCTCTCTAACATACAAAGCATCATCTCTTTCTTTCTTAGTTTGATGAAGAAAAACTAACTCCTTTTCTAAATAGTCATTTCTCTTTTTAAAAGCAAGATTTTCATATGTTAATCTTTCACATGTTAAAGTCTGATCTCTATAACTAATGAACATGGTTTTAAGATATAATCTCAACTCAATAATATCATCAGTATGAAAAGCATAAGTTGTTTGAGGTACCTTTAATTCAGCAGTTTCAGGACTGCTATCAGCATTTGCCATCAAGGCATAGTTCACCTTATTTTCAGAATCTGAAGTTTCTGTCCATCTTTTCTTCTTTGTGATAAGTGCCTTGTCTTTGTCACTTTTTCCTTTCTTGTAGTCAGGAGATATGTGGTCTCTTTCACCAAAATTATAGCATTTGACATTTGAGTTATCTCCTCTATCAGACTTTCCTCCTTTGCCTTCAGACTTTCTGAATCCTTTCTTATCAGAACTTCCACCTTTCCTGGAAAACTTCTTGCCCTTTCTGAATTTCCTGTAGGCTATCTTTGTGATACCCTTCACCATAAGGGCACATAGTTGCATCATCTCTATATCAACATCTATTTCAGGTAAACTTTCAGTTTCTGAATCATCATCATCAGAATATTATGACTCTGAATCAAACTTTATGATGAGAGCCTTTCCTTTGCCCCTCTTTGAGGCAACCACTTTAGGAGATTCCTCCTCAGCTTTAAGAGCAACTTTCCTTGATTTTCTTCCATGACTCTTGCTCCTTTGATCCATCTCAAGTTCATGAGTCTTGAGCATACCATAAATTTCATCAAGAGTAGTTTCAGTAAGGTCATAGTTGTCTCTTATGGTAGTAGACTTCAAATCCTAATTTTTAGGAAGAGCTAAAAGGAATTTTAGATTTGAATCTTCAAGATCATATTCCTTGTCCACCAGTGACAGATCATTCAAGAGTTTGACAAACCTGTCATATAAATCAGTTAATGACTCATCAGCTTTTGAGTCAAAGTGCTCATACTCTTGAGTGAGTATAGTCCTCCTGTTCTTTTTTATTGCATCAGTTCCCTGGCATCTTGCCTCCAAAGCATCCCATATCTCTTTTGCAGTCTTGCAATTAATTACCCTGTTTGACATGACATTATCAATGGCACTATGCAGCAAATGCCTCACCCTTGCATCCTTGGCAATAGATGAGATGTCTTCAGCTCTGTAATCACCTTTCTCCTTTGGAATGGACTTTGCTGGTTGATCAGCAACTGCAACAGAGAGCTTGGTAGGCTTATATGGTCCTTCATTAATCCTATCAAGGTATTCTGGATTTGTAGCTTCCAGAAACATAGCCATCTTCACTTTCCATATGGGATACTCAGAAGGTCTCAGTATGGGAACCCTAATAGTCTCATATCGACTGTGGGTTTGGGTGTTTTGAGTTTTTTGAGTTTTGGTGGGCTTAGTTGGGTTTTGTGTTTCTTCAGATATGATTGTTTGGATCTTTATTGTATGTGTGTTAACAGACAGCTCTGATACCAATTGTTAGGCCACACAACACTGTAGAAGGGGGTTGAATACAGTGTTTATACAATCAAATCAATTTAACACAAGTATGAAACAAAGATCAAGTATATTTAATAAACTCTGTTACAATATGAACTGTTGTTCTCTCTCAGTGATGAACAAATATCACTAAGAGCTGCTAGGTTACAATGTATAATCTTCTCGATAATGATAACACGTATAGTGTAAACCCTAAGCTGTATTTATATAGTACACAGTTACAAGATATATTCTAATTGATATGGAATACAATTTTGTCTCCTAAAATATATCAATCAGATATCTTCTACAAGTCTTCTAGTATTCTAACTCTTTCTATGCATATCTTCTATTATTTTAGTCTCGATCTTCTCCTGTAAATCAGCTTCATTCCTTAACTGAAAGTCTTCCCGCACTCAAGTACTGATATGTATCTTAAGTTATGATATTAAGCTCTAACTTCAGTAAGTCCTGATTTCAGTAAGTTCTGATATGTCCTGTTGTTAAGTTCTGAAAACTAAACACAAATCATATTAGACATGACATCTCAAATATATCTAACATGCTTGACTTCCAGGATATTGCTCCACTTGCCAAGGTGAACACATATCCAAGCACTCCATTGGAACCAGACTTCTTAGCTATCCAACTTGCATCACTGTCCCTTCAAGCACACCAGGAAATATCTTGTAGTGTAAACTAAGGTACATTGTGCCTTTTAGATATCTAAGTACTCTATCAAGAGCATCCCAATGAGTTCTGTTTGGACAGCTTGTATATCTAGCCAACTTAGACACAGAATATGAAATATCTGGTCTAGTACAATTAGCAAGATACTGCAAGCTCCCAATAATCTGAGAATACCTTAACTAAGACACAGGAACTCCTGAAGTATTCTTGACAAGGGAAACTTTAGGATCATAGGGTGAACTAGCGATTCTACACTGTGAATAACCATATTTCTCAAGTATAGATTTCTCTATATAATGAGATTGAGTCAAGGTTATTCCCTCAGTCAACTGAATCAGTTTGATTCCAAGAATCACACTAGCCTCACCCATATCCTTTATTTCAAAATGCCTTTTCAAGAATTCTCTTGTCTCGTTAATAATCTCAATATTGGTTCCAAACAATAAGAGGTCATCCACATATAGGCACAAGATAACACACTCACTACCTTTAACTTTGGTGTAGACATACTTGTCACTTTCATTAATCATATAACTGAACTGCAATAAAGTTTCATCAAACTTTTTATGCCAATCCCTGGGAGCTTGTGTCAATCCATAGATGGATTTGATCAACTTACATACTTTCCTCTCATTTCCAGATGCAACAAATCCCTCAGGCTGGTCCATAAAAATCTTTTCTTCAAGTTCACCACGAAGAAAAGCGTTCTTTACATCCATCTGATGGATGATAAGACCATGGACAGAAGCCAATGCTATAAGCATTCGGATTGTTACCATCCTTGAAACCGGAGAGTATGCATGTATCAAAGTAATTAATTCCTTCTTTTTGCTTAAAAACCTTAGCTATCAGTCTAGCTTTGTACTTATCTATTGAGCCGTCAGGGTTCAACTTCCTTTTAAAGACCCAATTGCACCCGATAGTAGAGCACCCAGGAGGGAGATCAACCCACTCCCATGTTCCATTAAAAATAATAGAGTCAATTTCACTCTTCACAGCGCCCTTCCAATGCCTAGACTCTGAAGAATCCATAGCTTGTCGGAAAGTTAAAGGTTCGTCCTCGACATTGTAAGTGATAAAATCACCTCCAAAGTCATTAACTACCTTTGCATGCTTACTTCTCCGTGGTTCCTCTACTTCCTTAGGAATAGAGCTACTACTAGGTTCTGCCCCCACATTTGTCATCTTTTCCACATGATCAGGAATAGAACTCGATGTGTGAGTAGGATCTTCCTTATAAGTCATTTCTGGTATTCCAGTCTTCATAGGGTAGACATCCTTAAAGAATGTAGCATCTCAAAATTCAACTATCGTGTTTGCCACTATACCATCTATGTCAGATTTTAATACCAAAAATCTCATAGTTGTAGTGGTTTCAAGATAGCCCAGAAAGATACAGTCAACAGTTTTCGGACCTAGTTTATTTGTGTTGTGCACCTTAGCAAGGCACCCCCACACACGAAGATACTTAAGACTAGTCATCCCGCATTTTCATAACTCCAAGGGTGTCTTATCCATGTGTTTCAGAGGAACTCTATTCAAAATATGGCACGCCGTATTTAAAGTCTCTCCCCACATGTATTTAGGCAACCCAGAGTTAATAAGCATACTATTAATCATATCTTTAAATGTTCTGTTCTTTCGCTCAGCAACCCCATTGGACTCAGGTGTGTATGGTGGAGTAACTTGATGAACTATACCATTGTTTCCACAAAATTCATTAAAAACATTACTCGTATACTCACCACCTCTATCAGATCTCAATCGTTTAAGTACCTTACTAGTTTGGTTTTCTACTTCAGTTTTATATATAATGAATTTACTAAGTGCTTCATCCTTATGTCTAAGTAAATAAACATAACAATATCTACTACTATCATCTATAAAAGTAATGAAGTATCTAAACTGGTCCTTGGTCAACACACCACCAAATTCATAAATATCAGTGTGTACTAAATCTAACAAGTCTGAATCCCTAACAATGTTATGAAAAAGTTTCCTTATTTTTTTAGCAGACACACATACTTGACATTTAGAATTTTTTCTATGGTATGTTTTGGAATCAACTCTAAGTTCATCATATTCTTAAGAGTACCAAAGTTAAAGTGACCTAGTCTAGCATGTCATATATTCGAGGATTGAATACAGTTAACAGAAGGAATAATATTATTATTCAAATTCCCCAAAATGGGTTCAGCATTAATAACAAATAAACCATTTGACAAGTAACCCTTGCCAAAAAATGTACTAGTATGAATAAGAACTACTTTATTAAACTTGAAAGAAATTTCAAAACCACTAGAAACTAAACAGCTTCCACTTATTATATTTCTACGCATGTCGGGAACATGATGCACTCTAGTCAGAGATAGTATACATCCTGAAGGGAACTTCAGATTCACGTTTCATATTCCAAGTACTTGAGCGGTACCAGCATTCCCCATCTTCACAGTCAAGCTATGACTCTGTTGATAAGATAAAAATAAACTAATATCAGCACAAATATGCATATTAGCTCCAGAATCTATCAACCATTCATTTGACAGATAGGTAGAAATATTACAGGGTTGTAGGATACATACCGGTCAACGTCGGTTTCAGAAGCTGTAGCCTCGCCATCAACCATGTTCACTACAGGCCCATTTGCGGTTCCAAGCACAGCATTCGCTTGCGCTACCACCTCAGTTTTCTTCGCTTTCTTCGTAGGGCAGTCCTTACTCCAGTGCCCAACCTGCCCACAAGACCAACATGGTTTGTTTGCCTTGGGTTTCTTGGCCTTGTCCTTGTCACTCTTAGGTTTATTACTATTAACTTTCTTAGAAAAAACCTTCCTTTTATGTCCTACAGTTGCTATGTTTACCTTCGAGGTACCGTGCTCAGTTGGCATCGCATGTCCCTGTTTGGACTTGTGTTGTTCTTGGACCGAGATGTTTAGCATAAGGTTGGTCCAGGTGATCTCTCCTTTCTGTCTTTTCAGAGAGAGAGAAAACTTTTCCCAAGACTTCGGGAGCTTTTCAATCACGCTCATAACCTTGAATTTCTCAGGGAGGTCCATTCCAGACTCCTTCAAAGCATGCACTATCATCTCGAACTCATGCACTTGCTCAGTCATGGACTTATTGTCCACCAGCTTGAACTCAAGAAACCTTACCACAAAATACTTTTCCAGACCTTCTGAGTCAGTATTATGTGTCTGGTCCAGCTTCTCCCATAAGAGTTTTGCGGAGTAGGCATTAGAAAAATAGACATCAAACAAAATATTTGTTAGAGCAGCCAAAATGGCCGCCCTAACCACCCCATCCTTATCAGCCCACTTCGCAAAAGCCTTAACCGTGTCATCCTTCTCTTGATCTAAAAACGGTTTCTCATATTCCACAACCGGCCACAAACCCTTTATAGTCAACCACAATTTCCTCCTTTTCTGCCAGCGAGAAAAGCCGATGCCACCGTTGAATTTCTCGATAAATCAGTTAATTCAACAGCTTGTGGAAAGCTATAAGTGGTCCAATCAATGACCCCAGCAGTTCCACTCGAACTACCACTTACGGGAACCTCAGTTTCGCTAACCATTATGTTAAATACTATATAACCAATTATCTCTTCAAGAATGTTGGAAATAAAGACTATTACAGCAACATAGAGGCAATTATATATCATATTTAGCAAGTCAAGGCCAAGATAACAGTTAATTAAACAAAACATGTAGGTAAACAACATGCAAATCAGAAACTGTAAGAACAAAGAAAAATAAGAGAGCGTATCAGTAACCATAACTTTAACACAGAAAGAAAGAACGGAAAGCAGTGGTGTGCAACAGGTACAATGCAGGAAGTAAAGAAACAACTGAGTCGCCAGGCCTTACTCGAAGCTCTGACTGCTCTTAAAGAGATAGTTTCCGCCACCTGATGCGTTGGGATACTATGCAATAACTCCTCCAGGATAAAACAGCTCCGAGTTTTGAGTTGACAGCACCTCGAAAGTTTAACTTCGACTGGAACCTCACTTCGCCGGAAAAACCACTATCGGAATATGGGAGAGCGGATAGTATAGAGAGGAGAAGAAGAATGTAGGGTGTGGTGTATAAAACTCAGCACCTTAGTCCTCTATTTATAGTAGAGGCTAAGTGTAACTGTCCACCCCTTTTAATATCAGAATTAAACTGTACAATTAATAGATAAATCAAAACTAATAATTTTGAATTTAAAATAAAATTGTAACAGCTTATTCATTAATCTCTCAGACTATATCAGATTTAATTTTAATTTGAATATATTATCAGTTACAAAGTTATATAACAAATGTCCAGGTTCAATGAATCTGACTAAGCTCACTTACAAAGTGACTCAGCCCAATTCAGAAACCGAACCCAGCCCAACAGGTAATAACCCAGCCCAAACTGATAAATAAATTCTAATTAAAATATTAAATCACAAATAAATAAAATCCCCGTCCAAGCCCAAGTCGCCCTTCGAGCCGGCCCGGGGCAGGGGGGCTGCACGTGCGTGTGAAGCACACAAGAACACAATGCACCATAACACACCTTAGTAGTTGCACACTACCCATATGTGTGATACTATATAAAGCCAATACCCTTTATTTATTTTCAATATGGGACAAAACACATTCTCATTTTTCAAACTCTTTCAAATCACTAAGTTTAACTCTAATTCTCTATAAATTTCGTTAAAAAAAATTCTTAAAACCATACATGAAAGTTTAAGTTCACGTATCATATCATGGAACAACTTCCAATCATTAGTCCTTAAGAACATAATAAAACTAGAATCTAAAATCCAATTTTTCTAACAGATTTTTCATGTGATCTTCTGATAAAGTACCCGCCATGAGATTAACAGATAAATCCAAACTTCGTAATTTTGGAAGTTGGCCTAACCATGCAGGGAAGATGTCACTCAATTTATTATTGCTGATGTGTAACTCCTCTAGAAAGCTTAGTCGTTGAACTGCTGGTGGCAGGTTCCCAGTAAAGTTGTTATTGCTAAGATGAAGCTTCCGAATGTGTCAGATTTCCGAAAATTTCGACAGGAACCGAACCCCTAAAGTTGTTCGCACTTGCATTGAAAATTTCTACCTGAGTTAGATTGTAAAATATTTGAGGTAGAATTAAACCTTGAAACTTATTAAAGCTAAGATCAAGATATCTAAGTTGAGCAAGACTTCGGATCCCTATTGGAAATGAGCCATTGAAGTCATTGTAGAGATCTAGGTATTGCAGGCTCGATAATTTTCCAAGATCACGGGGAATTTCACCCCTCAATTTTGAATAAGAGAGTTTAAGATATCTTAAATTCTTATAAGAGTAAAAGAATATAGGAATCTGAGCTCCTAAGAAGTCATTCATGCTCAAGTCTAAGTAAGATTCTTCAAATTCTGTAAAGAGTTAATTATCTTACCTCTTAAGCTGGAAATTACATAGTTGAAATTATCAACGCCAACTGGATTATGAAGATCGAGTTTGAAGAGATGCCTAGTTCTTGTGTTGCATTGAACTCCATGTCATACACAACAATCATCTCCGGTCCAAGAAGAAAGGAGATTTGATTCATCAACAAGACTTTGCTTAAATGTAACAAGTGCTCTTCTCTCACTCTCTAAGCAAGTAATATTTGAAAAACCAGTAGAGGCACTAACAAATACAAGTGCTTGCATGAAAAGGAACGTGAAAGTAAAAATCACATAGATAGACAGAGGAGTGTTATGTGATCCCATGCTTAAAGTTGAAGTAGCTTGATTTATAAAACTTTTTCTTTTCTGGATATTAACAATATCTCGATACATAAACTTATAATCAGCAGTTTGTGAACTCAAAAGGACAGAATACTGTGTTCTTTGGAACCTTAAATTCAACTCATATACTACTTAATGCCTCCTAAATAGTCTGTCTATTAAAAAAATAAAAAAGAATAAGGCCTCTTAGGCTCTTACACCTTTCTCGAGCGTGCTCACGTATGAGCTTTGTGAACTTGGTACATCCTTTTTAACTAATCATTCCTGCAAAGACTTTGAAATCTGGAAAACTTAAATCATAAAATAGTACGTCCTTAGGACCAATTCATGTCTGACCTTCAATGTCAGTATGATATTTGCAGGGAATCTGCAAAGAAACCTCCGCTTCCCAGTTTTTTTTTTAATTTATGTTTCCAGGTATATGTGTTTAAGAAAAAACAAGGTTTTCTAGAGTGTTGTTCAGGTACATTATAGAAAGATTACAAACCTCAGCATGATCTTGTTCCTTGGTTATTTTTCACGGGTTTCAACTCCAGTCACTGTCTGATAGTAGTTTAGTCAGAAGCAAGTGTTTGTTTATTAGATTTCGACAATTAATATAAAACTCAACTCGCCAAACTATTATCAGCTCTATATATTTTTATTATTTACACAACTTACAATTCAGGAATTAAGAACAATCAGAATTTGAATTTATTGACACTACAGCTATATGAGATGTTGAACAAATTAGACACTTTAATAATTATTGAATACGACTAAAAAATCACTAAATACTTAGACATGTAGGTATATGCATATACGACTCTTTTTATTTCGATTGTCCAGGGGAAATTTCAGCATTGTGTGGCCACCTTGCCTCGTATCCAGATTAATAAAAAAAAATCTAGAGAAGAAATCGCAGAACTGCTTCAGTCTACAGTCCTAGATGATAACTATAGATCTCCACTCTTGGATAGTTTGAACAAGAAATTGCATCTCTAATTTATGTAAGAACAAGGAAAATCTCACAAGATTCATTCATCACACTTCCATGCAGGAAAACAGGACATGTCAATCCAGAACATCCTCATAAAAAGCAATGAAGATCAAGAACATAGGAATTGCATTAAACTGATAGAGGATATACACAGTAACAAAGTTTAGGAATTGCTTACATTTACTTTACTGTTGCCTATATTAGGAAATCTTCTCATATCGCATCGAAACATTTCAAAATCCTGAGTAATTTCAACCATCACAAGATATCTTCAAAGGCATTATATATCAACACATTCGACAATAACTCATCATTCTACTACAAAAGAAATCCACTTGGTTACCCTTAACTAGGGGCCGGCTTGATTTGTGCTAACATGTCAAACTGCAATGAGCAACAAATTCATCTATCCAATATGTACAGGAGCAATACATTTAGCAGCACATACCACAAATATATTGCATTCCAGTATCATATTTACCAATAATCTCCACAAGAGCAAGAACCATCTTTGAAGTGGTGGAAGCGACTACGATCTCTAATCACTATTTCCCTCTCGAAAATTCTTGAGATCAACTTTACTGATGCATGACAATCAGAACAAATTCGCAAATTTTTCACTACTCGGATGACAGTGCCCTTTTTGGTGGCAATAAGTCCAAACGCAACAGCCATCTTCTCACTGTGAAAGATCAGTGTTTTCTCTTTATCTTCTTCTTCCACGTCAAAGAGAACTTCATTTTTATTTGAAAAATGGCCTGCCCACTTTAAACGATGAGAAATTTCACCTAACATTTCATTAATTTCTTTGGCCCGAGGGTGAATCTTTTCTTCAACTCCAAATTCATGTATCTCACCATTAATCTCAATGGAGCTACACCCACGGATCTTACCAATCCCTTTCTTTTTCATTAGTTCTCGCACCTTGGAAACATCATCCCACCTTCCTGCATTAGCATATATATTAGACATAATTGCTAGGTAACCTCCATCTTCTAGGTCAAGTTGGATCAACTGTTCAATTGCCAGTTCCGCAAGTTCTACGTTTCCATGAATCTTACATGCACCAAGCAAAGCACCCCAGACTCCAGTATGTGGGGTTATAGGCATGCTTTTGATTAATCTGTAAGATTCGTCTAGCAAACCAGCTCGACCAAGGAGATCAACCATGCAACCATAATGTTCTAATTTAGGTGTCAAACCAAGATCATTAGACATACTAGCAAAGTACCTTCGTCCTTCATCCACCAGTCCTCCATGCACACAAGCACACAGAACCCCAAGAATAGTTGCATCATTAGGATCCACTCCTTCAGTTTTCATCCGCTTGAAAAATTCCAAGGTTTTTCTACTCTGGCCATTCATCGAAAACCCCATTATCATTGCATTCCACGACACAACATCACGCTCCAGCATGTTCTCGAAAACAGACTTGGCACTCTCCAATTCACCACACTTTGAGTACATGTCAACTAAAGCAGTCCCAATCAAATTTTTCAAACCAATACTATTTCTATCAATATACGAGTGCACCCATTTGCCAACATCTAGAGCTCCAACTTGAGCACAACCAAGAAGAATGCTTATTAAAGTCACGTCATTCGGAGACACGTTCAACATTTGCATCTTCTGGAAGTATTTCATTGCTTCACTACACCTTTTACTACGTACAAGCCCGCCAATAACAGAGTTCCACGACACCAAATCCTTCTTCGGCATATCATTAAAAAACTGCATCATTTTTTCCACTTCACCAGACCTAACATATCCTCCTAATATCGTATTACACATCAACATATCCTTAACCGGTGCATGTTCAAATAACGTCCTCGCATCGTCAACATTCCCCACTTTCACATACCCATTGATCATTATATTCCAAATAACCAAATCCCTATTCGGCATTCTATTAAACAACTCCCGCCCTCTTTCCACATCACCGAATTTGCTCACAAAACCATACAAAATCGCCGTCCACACGACCATATCCTTCACAACCAACTCATCAAAAACTTTATACGCATACCTCATACTCTCAAACCCACTATAAAACTCAACCAAACTAGTTCCTACAAAAACATCCACCTCCAATCCAACTTTCAACACTTCCCCATGAACACATTTCCCTCTAGATTGCTCCAACAAGTCATTACAAGCCCGTATAACAAACGGGTACGTAAACTTATCCCCTATCACACTCCTAATCTTCATTTGATCAAATAACACAAGCGCACTTCTCGATTCTTGATTCTGTTGAAACCCTCTTATCATCATATTCCACACGAAAGAATTTGGTTGAGACATGTTATCAAACAGTTGGTGTGCGTAGTTCATGCAACCCAATGTAGAACAATGGATGATGAAGTTTCCAATGGCGAAACTGTCTTGATGAAGATTTGTTTGGAGGAGACGAACATGGATTGATTTTAAGTGGTTCAGGGTTTTGATTGATCCTGGAGTTTTTAACAAGTTGAAGAGATGTTTGTGTTGGGATTCTAGTTGTGGTGCCACTAATCTTAAAGAAGCCATCCATTCGCAAACTTTTGACTCCTGTGTTATATATGTACTGTAGTGTCAGTAAATTTGCTGTACTTGCACGGTTACTGTTTGCCTCCCACAGTTAAATGGTACTCAGTTTTCGGTATAACGAGAAAGGAACATACAGGGGCGGGAGTCCAGATTTTATCTCAAGGGTGCTGATCCACGGCGCGGATGCATAATAATAATGATGTTGATAATTCGTTTTCTTTATTCGATTTTCCAGATTATTCATGAGTTGGTGATTGATTATGATACCATGAATAAGTTCTAAATGTTCTTAGCTTTATTTTGATATAAAACACATTTAATTTGGTTATTGTTGGTGAGATTGTGTAGGTGTATGAACAGTTACGTGATAACTCAACACGAGAACAACACTAGAACATAACATGACAGGTTTATAATACTATGTCTACACAAGAAATCAAAAGAAATGAAGATAAGGTAAATACAAGGAATCAAAAGATTAGAAAAAAGCTTGAAGTCTGTTTACAGGTCACTGAAAAAAGCTCATTAATATGTTCATGTCTCAGTGAAGAATAAAGGTTAAAGACTTTCAAGATTTCAGAAATGTTAAAAATTCATTGTATAAGTGCTACCAGAAGATTTCAGTGTATTAGCATTGATTGAAGATAGACAGTGTATGAAGCATAAGAATCTGAAGAATTGAAGACATGGTATAGACAGAGGTTAAAGAAGACAACTACAGTCTTGAAGTAATACTCACTGACAGGAGTTCATTTATATGTTCAAGCGTCGGTGAAGAACAGTGAATGAAGTGTTCAAGATTGTAGTAGTAATGAGTGATAACTCCTGGTGGCGGGGCTGCTCCTTCGACGCCGTCCTGGATCCTTCGCCGCTGTAGAGGTGTAGCTGTGGTTGGGTTCCTACAAAACAACACCGGAAGGGGGGTTGGAGTCCCGCGGCGCCTCCGGCGTGAGAGTAAGAACTAGCTTTTTGGGAAGATGAGGATGAATATGAATGTAAGGTGGCTGTGTGTGTATATGAGTGTGAAAGAATGATTAACCCCAAAACCTCACCTTCTTGGGCTATTTATAGCCCAAGGATAGGGTTTTAGGGTTGGTACCTTTGAATCATAGCCATTGGTTCTGGGAGCGGAGGACACCTGGCGGGAGTGGATGCTTTACACGTGTCGGCGCGGGATAGGTCGAGGAACGTTCTGAGGATCCTCTGACACGTGTCCTGATTATTCCCACGATTGATGTGTGACAGTTGTTCCCGTCACGTGCTCGGGCCAACGTCTCACGTGCTGGGGTTTATCAGGGTTCTGCTTGCGGGACTGAGCTTGTTAGGAGTGGTGCCGTGCGGGACTACTCCTCCCAAGAGCCGCGTGGAGTTAGGGGCCTAAGAGTAGGCCTCCCCGGAGCTGTATGGAGTTAGGAGCTTAAGAGTAGGCCTCCCAGGAGCTGTATGGAGTTATGAGCTTAGGAGTAGGTCTCCCAGGAGCTGTATGGAGTTAGAGCTTAGGAGTAGGCCTCCCAGGAGCTGTATGGAGTTAGGCGCTTAGAAGTAGGCCTCCCAGGAGCTGTATGGAGTTAGGCGCTTAGGAGTAGGCCTCCCAGGAGCTGTATGTACTATCAGTATGTACTATCAGTATGTACTATCATGTGCCCCCCACTCCCTTATGCAGATTTTCTGGATGGGGGAGTGTTTTTGGGTTTATTTTTAGAACATGAGTTTTTTATTGTTTTGTTGGAAGGAGTTGAGCTTTTCTTGGCTCCCAGTCCGGATTGCGCGGAGTTCGGCGAATCAGGATTAAGGTGGTTGTCATTGTCCGGAGTTGAGCTTTTGTTGCTCCCCAGTCCGGATTGGGCCGAGTTTGGCGAATCAGGACTAAGATGGTTGTCCCTCGCAGGAGTTGAGCTTTTCTTGGCTCCCAGTCCGGATTGTGCGGAGTTCGGCGAATCAGGATTAAGGTGGTTGTCATTGTCCGGAGTTGAGCTTTTGTTGCTCCCCAGTCCGGATTGGGCCGAGTTTGGCGAATCAGGACTAAGATGGTTGTCCCTCGCAGGAGTTGAGCTTTTCTTGCCTCCCAGTCTGGATTGCGCTGAGTTCGGCGAATCAGGATTGAGGTGGTTGTCATTGTCCGGAGTTGAGCTTTTGTTGCTCACCAGTCCGGATTGGGCCGAGTTCGGCGAATGAGGACTAAGATGGTTGTCCCTCGCAGGAGTTGAGCTTTTCTTGCCTCCCAGTCCGGATTGCGCTGAGTTCGGCGAATCAGGACTAAGGTGGTTGTCCTTGTCAGGAGTTGAGCTTTTCTTGCTTCCCAGTCCGGATTGCGCTGAGTTCGGCGAATCAGGACTAAGGTGGTTGTCATTGTCCGGAGTTGAGCTTTTCTTGCTCCCCAGTCCGGATTGGGCCGAGTTCGGCGAATCAGGACTAAGATGGTTGTCCCTCGCAGGAGTTGAACTTTTCTTGCCTCCCAGTCCGGATTGCGCTGAGTTCGGCGAATCAGGACTAAGGTGGTTGTCCTTGTCAGGAGTTGAGCTTTTCTTGCTCCCCAGTCCGGATTGCGCTGAGTTCGGCGAATCAGGACTAAGGTTGTTGTTCTTGTCAGGAGTTGAGCTTTTCTTGCTCCCCAGTCCGGATTGCGCTGAGTTCGGCGAATCAGGACTAAGGTTGTTGTTCTTGTCAGGAGTTGAGCTTTTCTTGCTCCCCAGTCCGGATTGGCTGAGTTCGGCGAATCAGGACTAAAGTTGTTGTCCTTAGCAGGAGTTGAGCTTTTATTGCCCCCAGTCCGGATTGATATGAGCGAAGGAGTCCGGACTTGGAGGTCGAAACGGTTTTGGGGAGTTTCCCCCCAATTATTTGAATTATTACAGCTGTTATAGATGGAGAGACGTGCCGTAATTATGATAAGCATTAAATACTGCGAGGGATGAGTGGTTGGGATTGTGCCACGTGGCGTGGCGATTAGGTTTTTTACCCTGCGTATAAAAGGCAGTCCCTCCCCTCTTTCTTGTTTTTTTTATCTACTTTATCTTTTCTCTTAATCTTGCTTCCCCTCTTTTTTTTTCTCCATTTCTTTTTCCGGCGGTGGTTCTCGGAGAAGCTCCAGGTTCTATTGCTGTTTGCTTGGCCGTCCTCAACTTCTCCGTTATCTCTACTTTGTAAGCTTTTTTCCCCTGCTTTTCTGGTTTTTGTTCCATTCTTTTATTTTGCTGGTGTATTGTATTCTTTATTTGTGCTATTGTGTTTGGTTTTTGTTGGATGCTTTTGTATGTCTGTATGTATGTGTATGTATTTGTGTTTGTAGGTATGTTTTGGTTTTTGATTCATGTTAATTGTGTTTCTGGAATTAGGGTTTTATGTTAGGGTCCGGATTGGGATACGTAGTCCGGACTCACAGGTTAGGATTTGTGTTTTTGTGTTTCTGTGTCGTTTGAGTTCGGAGTAATAGGGTAGTTTTGGTTGCTTGGTTTCGGGGTTTTTGCAGTCCGGAGCTCAAGTTTAGTGATGTATTTCCCATTGGGCCTCCGGACTGTTGCTTTTGATTTGTAATAAAAATGAATCGTAGGGTAGTCCGGACCATGTAGCTTTCAAGATAAATAACCTGTAGGAGTTTTAGACTAACCTTTGTCACTTGTTTTAGGTTTATGGTCCGGACTAAAGCTCTTGCCAAAGCATTCATAACTTGTTATCCGGGGCCATCTAGTTCAGATTCTGAGTCTTCTGCTGATTCTGAACGGGTTGAGATGGGGAAGAGGGCTTCCACTTCGGATTCTGAGGCAATAACGAAGCTTACAGTTGCTAAAATATCTTCAAGAAAGGTACCCTGTAGTCCGGAGGGGCTGTGGGTGGAGAATCTTGGTTATTTTGTTACTAAGAGCGAGGAGATAGAGAACAGTTTTTATTTTAGGAGCATTAGGTCCGGATATGCTAGGCAGGAGAATGCTGGCCCAGGGCCCTATGATAGGGAAGTTTTTGATAGGAAGTTTGCGAACAGCATAGTTGCTAAGGAGCACTATAAGTTGAAGGATGAGTATTCTGGGCTAGATAATGAAGCCCAGGATTTGGCGGTCCGGGCTGCTTTTCAGTTGGATCGCCGGATTGAGTGGAGGTGGCCGACTCCGGACGAGAGGGCTCATCATAGGCCGGCTGATGGCTTCGTTCCCGTGTGGTTGGAGCATCTCCGGTCTGGATGGAATCCACACTGGCATTTGTTTCTAAAACATTTGTGCAAATATGTGTACAAGATCTCTCCAATGCAGATAACGCCTAATGGAATAAAGTGGATGACTTGGTTCATTGCCACCTGCAATCAGTTTAAAGTTCAGCCCACTTTCAAGTTGTGGCATCACATCTTTCATTTAGTCCAGTCTAGCCAGTTCCCGTTATACGAGCTTCGTTTCCGGGCTCCGGAGTGTGGATATGGTGGCTCTTATAGGCCCGTTATTCAGCAGTCTTCGCTGAAGTTTTGGAATGGGGAGTTGATCATGCTCCGGGGTTTGGACTTGCACTATCTACCCCATATAGCTTCGGAAGGAGTCCGGACTCGCTTTCGCAGGGATGTGCTCCGGGGTGAAGCTCTCCGGTTAATTTTTGCATTTTGTGAATGTCTGGGTTTCCAGATGACCCGAGACACCTTTATGAATCATAGAACTTTGCATAGGCTGGGCTGTAAGTAGTTTTATTTCTTGTTCGGACCTGTTAAATGTTTCTTATCTGCTCCCCTTTGTTGTTGCTTCTTATTTTTTACTTGTGTTTTTTGTTTGCTTCCTGCAGGTTTACCACATTATAATCCGGACATGTCGTCCTCCGCTTATAGTGATGCTCTGAAAGGTCTGGGCAAGGCTTTCAAGTTGCCAAAAAAGAATGCTGTTGGTGGATCCGGATCGAACGCCTCGGCCGAGGAGGGGTCACAGAGCAATGCCGTCCCCAATCCGGAGGCTGAAGTTCATGTGAACCAATCCACTCCGGAGCCTAATGTTGAGTTGGATATGGGTAATGAGTTTGACAATCTTGAGGATCTGGGTCCTATCGGGGAGGTTCCGGGTGCTGATTCTGGGCGGAGGAGGAAGAGGCTCCGGACTCTTGGGTCGAAACCTCCTAGGGCTGAAAATTATGAAGCTGGCTCTGGGTCCGGGGCTGGCAAAGGGAAAGCAGTTGATGTGGATAGTCCGGATGAAGATGGTCCGGCGCTGGAGGAGAAGGTGGCTCGCTTCATGGCTGGGATTCCGACTCAAGCTCAGTGGAGTAAGATGAATGAGTCCGGATTTGATGCCACAATGAAGGAGTGTTCCCGGCTCTGGGGTCAGGTATTTTCTTTCATTTCTTGCTTCTTGTTTATTGTGTTATTTTGACTTAGAACATTTTTCTAAGTTTATCTGTATTTTGTAGCTTGGTGGATATATGGCCGGATCCGCCTCTCTTGCTTATAATGAGATTAAAGGTTTCCGGAGCGCTGCTGCTGATAAGGATGCTGAGATCAGTCGGCTTCGGGACCAAATCATTGAGAAGGATAACTCTTTGTCCGGGTTGAACAAGAATCTGAATGAAGTGACTATCCGGGCTGATAACGCGGAGAGGGAGGTTTCTGATTTAAAATCCGAGTTGGCTGAGCTCCGGAGGCAAAAGTCGGCTGTTCGTCTGGAGGCTGAGGTTATTGAAGAATTTAAAAGATCTGAGGAGTATGATAGAGCTCTTGCCAATGCTGGTGCTCCGGAGATAGCTCGATGCTGGTTGGTTGCTGAGAAGCATATCAAGACGAATCCGGAGGCTGATTGGGATAGTTTCGTATCTGAGTTTATCAAAGCCAAGGAAGATATTGAACTTGGACTAGGTGAACCGGAGCCGTTCGACGGTCCTTGCCCCAGTTTCCTGCCTCCCAATGCTCCGGAGTCCTGATCTATATTTTATTTGTAAAACTGCTACTGCTACTGATTTGAGACTTGATAATATTTGGTTCTTGTAATATTTTTCGTACTTTGGTCCGGGCTTGTTTGAGGCCGTTGAATTTGTAATGAATGCTTTCCTTGACGCTATTTTATTTTATTTTATTTTTTTTTGTTTTTTTTTTGTTTCTGTAGTTTGTTTTTGCCTTAGAATATTTTTCCAAGTAGATTTTTGCTCTAGTCCTGACTAATCTTCTTGTCCGGACTAGTGGAGGACTTTTAGTTAGAAAATTAATTCTAAGTAAAAGTAGTTGCTCTAGTCCCTGACTAATAGCTTGTCCGGACTAGTGGCTGCTTTTAGTTAGAAAATTAATTCTAAGTAAAGATTGGTTGCTCTAGTCCTGACCAACAGATTGTCCGGACTAGTGGTTGCTTAGAGATTTAATTCTAATAGAATTTGGTTGCTCTAGTCCAGACCAATAGCTTGTCCGGACTAGTGGTTGCTTAGAGATTTAATTCTAATAGAATTTGGTTGCTCTAGTCCAGACCAATAACTTGTCCGGACTAGTGGTTGCTTTAATTTTGAAAATTAATTCTAAGTAAAAGTTGGTTGTTCTAGTCCTGACTAATAGCTTGTCCGGACTAGTGGCTGCTTTTAGTTAGAAAATTAATTCTAAGTAAAAATTGGTTGCTTCTAGTCCTGACTAATAGCTTGTCCGGACTAGTGGCTGCTTTTCGTTAGAAAATTAATTCCAAGTAAAAATTGGTTGCTTCTAGTCCTGACTAATGGCTTGTCCGGACTAGTGGCTGCTTTTCGTTAGAAAATTAATTCTAAGTAAAAATTGGTTGCTCTAGTCCTGACTAATAGCTTGTCCGGACTAGTGGCTGTTTTTGAAACATATGCAACTTAAAAAGAAAGCTTTTCACTGATCATTCATACAATATAGAAGGAGAAACATTTTGGTTGCTTGCCATATTGGCTACAAGTTTTTTGGTTGCTTTGTTTGCTTCACTACTGGTAGAATTTCCTTAGCCTTAGTCCATGCCAAGTGTTTGGGACTTCTGAGCCATCCATGTTGAGGAGCTTGTAGGTTCCTGGCCTGAGGACTTCTCTGATCTTGTATGGTCCTTCCCATTTGGGCATTAACTTTCCGGTGTTTGTGGGATCTGATGCTTCAGTGTCTCGAAGGACTAAGTCTCCGACTTGGAAGTTTTTGACTCTTGACTTCTTACTGAAGTGCTCTCTTGTTTTCTCCTTGTATTTTTCCATCCTTTGTACAGCTTGGTCCTGGACCTCATCAATTAGTTCCATGTTTGTTTTGAGTCCTTCTTCGTTTGCTTCTTCTTCAAAGTTTATTGCTCTGTGGGAAGGAGAGCCCACTTCAATAGGCAGCATTGCTTCTGTTCCATAAGCTAGTTTGAATGGAGTTTCTCCTGTGCTTGTCCTTGGGCTTGTCCTGTAGGACCAAAGTACGCTTGGTAGTTCTTCTGGCCACTTGATTTTGCTTTCTTTGAGTCTTTTCTCGATACCTCGGAGCAGGATTCTATTCGTTACTTCTACTTGGCCATTTCCTTGGGGATATGCCACTGATGATTTTTTGTGCTTGATCCCGCGGTCTTGGAGGTAGGACTCGAACTCTGATCCAACGAATTGAGGTCCATTGTCTGATACTAGGACTCGTGGTATCCCGAACCTCATCAAAATGTTGTCCATAAACTTTATGCAGTCTTGCTGATTGATTGTCCTCATTGCTTTTGCTTCAACCCATTTTGTCATGTAATCAATGGAGACTAGTAGGTACCTTAGATCTCCTTTTGCTCGAGGGAATGGTCCCATGATATCAATACCCCAAACAGCGAAGGGGATAGGTGACAGGACTGAGGATGGTAGGACTGGGCTTATTCGGGATACATTGCTGAAGAGTTGGCACTCCTTGCACTTCTTGACGAATTGTATTGCATCCTGATGAATTGTTGGCCAGTAGTAGCCTTGTCTTATGATCTTATGGGCTAGGGCTTTTGCAGACATGTGGTCTCCGCATATTCCTTCATGCACTTCTGCCAATCAGTACTTTGCTTCTTCTGGGTCAATGCACTTCAGGGTAGGAGATGAGAAGGTCCTGCGGTAGAGTACTCCTTCTTCGAGGAAGAACTTGGCTGCTTTTGCTTTCAATCTTTGAGCTTTTCCTTTATCTTCCGGGAGCTCCCCTTTGTCCAAGTATTTTATGAAGGGAGTCATCCAATTTTGAGTGCTTTCTATTTCCAAGATCTCTCCGGATTCAATGGATGGTTTGTGGAGTTCTTCGAAGTAGACTGAGCAGTCCAGATCTGATGAATTCCGGACTAATTTGGATAGGATATCCGCTTCTTCATTCTCTTCTCGGCATATCTGAGTGAATTGGTGGCTTGGGATTGAGGCTAAGTAGCTCTGAACCAGTGCCTGGTATTTCGCCAGAGTAGGGTCTTTTGCTATGTATTCTCCATTTATTTGCTTGACCACTATCTGGGAGTCGCTGTAGATTTTCAAGTCCTGGACCCTTAGAGTCCGGGAGAGCTTTAGTCCTGCGATCAACGCCTCATACTCCGCTTGATTGTTTGTTGCTGGGAAATTGAAGGATATAGCTGTCTGAATCTTGAATCCTTCTGGGCTCCTGAGTATGAGTCCGGCTCCTGACCTCTCGGTTGTTGAAGAACCATCTACCTTTAAGGTCCAGGCTCCCGGGCTAATTTCCTTTTTTGGCTCCTGATCCGTGTCCATTGTTTGTTGGTCTTCTTCCGGGAAGTTACATTCGATTATGAAATCTGCAAGAGCTTGAGCTTTGATTGCAGTCCTGGGAATGAAGCTTAGATTGAACTGGCTCAATTCCACAGCCCAATTAACGAGTCTTCCCGAGATATCTGGCTTGTGGAGTATCTTCCTTAGTGGTTGATTTGTCACTACTCTGATCTCCCTCCCTTGGAAGTAGTGTCTGAGTTTTCTTGATGTTGTAACCAAAGCAAAAGCAAACTTCTCCAATCTTGGGTATCTTGTTTCTGCATCTTTTAGGACTTGGCTTACGTAGTAGACTGGTTGCTGTGTTCCATTTTCTTCCCTGATCAGGGCAGCTCCTACGGCTTGTGCTCCTGCTGATAAGTATAAGTAGAGAGGCTCTTCTGGCTTGGCTTTAGTTAGGACTGGTGGCTGAGAGAGGTAAGTTTTGATTTCCTCGAATGCTTTCTGGCACTCTGGGCTCCAGTTTACCTCTTTCTTGTTGGTTGCTCCTTTGAGTAGATCAAAGAAAGGTAAGCACCTCTCTGCTAGTCTTGAGACAAATCTCCTGAGTGCTGCTAGTAATCCTGCTAGCTTCTGCACATCTTTTTGTGTCCTGGGAGCTTTCATCTCCTGGATTGCTTTTATTTTCTCCGGATTGGCTTCTATGCCTCTGCTGCTGATCATGAAACCTAGGAACTTTCCTGCTCCTACTCCGAAGGTGCATTTCTCCGGGTTTAGCTTGAGTTGGTTCTTCCTTAGATTTTCAAAGCATTCCTTCAGATCTTCCACATACCCTTGTATGGTTGTTGATTTAGAAATCATGTCATCGACATAGCATTCCAAGTTTTTCCCAATCTGGGACTTGAATATCTTATTCATAGCTCTTTGGTAAGTGGATCCTGCGCTGGTAAGGCCGAAGGGTAGCATCACATAAGCGTAGACTGCTCTGTGAGTTATGAATGCTGTCTTAGGGATGTCCTTCGGGCTCATCTTTATTTGGTTGTATCCGGAGAAGGCGTCCATGAAACTTAGCATTACATGTCCTGAGGTGGCATCTATCAGCTGATCAATGTTTGGAAGGGGATACGGGTCCTTCGGGCATGCATTATTTAGGTCAGTGTAGTCCACGCACATTCTCCATTTGCCGTTGGACTTCTTAACCATAACCACATTAGCTAGCCACTCCGGATATTTGATTTCTTTGATGATTCCTGCTTTGAGTAGCTTTTCCACTTCTTCGTCAATGGCTTTCTGCCTCTCCGGAGCAAAGTTTCTTCTCTTCTGTTTTACTGGTTTTCTGTTGGGGTTGACATCCAAGCTGTGCATTGTTATGGACTCATGTAGTCCTGGCATGTCCCTTGGACTCCAGGCAAAAACATCTTTATACTCCCGGAGCAGGGATACTAATCTCTCCTTGAAGGACTCCTCGAGTCCTGACCCAATCCTCACTTTTTTGCTTGAATTGGTTTCATCTACTTCGATTTCTTCTGTTTCGACTGCTGCTTCAATTTTTGCTTGCTCTTTGTTTGAGATCATTTGATGAATCCGGGCTTCAGAGTTCTTCTTTAGATAGTTGTTTCCTTTTTCAGGTTCTTCGGTTGCTTGCATGGTAGGACGAGGTTGGTCTAGGACTCGATTTATCTTGTCCACTACCATGACTTGGTTGCTTGCCAGTTCTTCTGGACTTGTTCTGCTTGGTTCTTCCCTTGTCCGGGTTCGGTGCTTCTTCATGCTTTGTTGCTTGCGAAGGACCGTAGCCTTCCTCTTGTTATCTTGATGAGTTTCTGCCATAATTAACCCCTGGTTGTAGCATGTTTCGGCAACTCCGCAATCTCCTTTAATCTCTCCGACTCCCGTCGGGGTTGGGAACTTAATCTTGAGATGGGAGATTGAAGTTATTGCTTGTATCATGGTTAGAGCTGATCTGCCGATGATTCCGTTATATGAGGAAGGAGCGTTGATCACATAAAATTTGATGACATGAGTCACTTGGTTAGGAGCAGATCCAAAAATGACTGGCAGATACAAAGTTCCTTGGATCGGGACTAAGTTGTGGCCGAAGCCATAGAGTGGGTCTTCTCGACATTCATTTGAGCGGACGCTCCCTAACTGCATTCTATCCACTGTGTGCTTGAAGAGAATATTTACTGAGGAGCCATTGTCTATGAGCATTCTTCTTACTTCATTATCAAAGATGTCCAGAGTGACAACCAAAGCTGCATTGTGATGAGGGTTGACTCCTTCATAGTCCTTGCTGCTGAAGGATATCACCAGGTCTGGGAGTGATTGGATTGAAAGTACTTCTTCGCCGAAGTCCGGGTTCCGGGGTGGGGAGTATGATCCGCCTAGGACCACATTGACTACATTATTTCCTTTCTTCTGCGCTTCCCCTCTGCTGTTGTCCCGAACTAAGTACTTGTTCATATTTCCCTTTTTCACTTGGTCCTCAATGAAGTACTTGAGTGATAAGCAATTCTCGGTCTTGTGGCCATGGGTCTCGTGATAATCATACTGCCTATTGTAGGGCCTGCTCTCCGGAGGAGTTTGCATTGGCTTCGGAGGATAATAGAAAGGCTTGTCTTTGACTTCTTTCTAGATTTCCTCCCGGGTCATGTTAAGAGGAGTCCAGTCCGGCTCCTGCTTCGGCTCCCGAGATTGCTTCACGGGTCCTGGGTCGCTGTTTGACTCCTGCTTAGGACCAAGTCTTTGGAAAACCGGGTTTGCTTGTCTTTCTTGGCTTTGGTTGCTTTGCTTGAATTTCTTGTCCTGATGGTAACCCCCTTTCGGTCGGTCATCAGTGTTTTTACTCCTAGACCCTCCATTCCGGGTCATTCTCATTGCCTGGAGCACGTCTGTTTCCTTAATGAATCTTGCAGCCATGGAATAAGCTGCTGCCAGACTTTGCGGCTCCTTATTGATTAGCTCCACAATATACCTTTCGTTGTGCTCTGGGTCCAGATTTCTTCTAAAAATGCTTAAAGCTTCCCTTTCATCCAGATTTGAAACTTTATTGATTGCTTCCTGGAACCGGCGCATGTATGCAGAGAGGGACTCATTGTCGTGCTGCCGGATCGTCTCCAGGTGACACATGTGCATTTCGTGCGTTTTGTTCGCTCGAAATCTCCTAAGGAAAGAGGCTCGAAATTCCTTCCAGGAGTGGATGCTGCGGGAGGGGATTCTGCTGAACCATCTCTGGGCCCCTCCCTTAAGGGTTGAAGCGAAGAACCTTGATTTCGTCAAGTCATTGTAGTAGTATATCTGCGCTATCTGCTCAAAGTAGTTCAAGTGCTCCTCCGGGTCTCCCAGACCATCAAAGGAGTCAAAGTTGTAATGCTTCAAGTTCCGCTGCCGGGGGATAGCTTCTAAGGAGTGGCTGAAAGGAGTTAGTGTTTCTCCAATCTCCACTCCTGATTCTCTGTCCATCTTCCTCTGTAATTCATAGATCATGTCTTTTAGGTCCTTCTGCTTCTCTTCTTCTTCATCATCAGAAATCAGCTCCGGAGTAGGGTCTCTCCGGGTTCTTTTGCTCCTAGACTTGGTCAACAGCTTCTCTTCTTCTAATTGTATTCTCTTTTGGATTTTTAGCTCGAGCTTTGCTTCTTCTTCTTTCCTGATTTGCTCCCGGACTTCTTCCAACTTTCTCTGTTTAGCAGCTTCTGCTTCTTTTTTGCCTTGATCTTTTTTGCTTTTCTTCCCCTTGGCTCCAATGCGGTCGAACACAGACCTCTTTGATTGCTGGGAGTCCCCGGATTCCTCCGGCTCCTCCTCTAGTTCTGCCTCTTCTTGGAGGCGGGTCTGCTCCTGTCTGTATAGTCTGATTGCTTCTGCTAGTTCATCACTTGTGAGGTTAGCCATGTGCTCTTCGGCTACCGGGACATTTGTGTACTTGTACTGATTGAGCTCTATGAGGGCCCTGGCATCCCTTGTGTTTACAATTCTCTCCACTACGGGAGTGTGTAGTGGTTGCTCCTGGAATGTTTCTCTCTCGGCTCCTGGGTCAAGGGCCTGGGAGTAGTCCGGCTCCTGGACTTGTGCACTAGCAGATGGTCTTCCAGAGGTGTTCTTTCCTGGTCTTGCCATTTCTCAACAATACCAACAACAAATAACAACAGTATGCTATCGAGAATATAAATCTAAGGTTGTTTCGTGAAATCTGTAAAAGCTACCCAGAATAACAACAAATACTAACAAATAGCTTCCTGGGAGCAGTTCAAACGATTTTATGGGACTACTCAACGATTAAGTACAACGCAAAGTTATATTCAAACTAGAACAATAACGATTAAAACTAACGATAGCTCACACGAACATGGCTTAATTAACAAAACAGGCTCACACAAACGTGGCCTAAAGTAACGAGCGCATACAAACGTGGCCGACATAAACAACATTCATGCTTACGGAAAGGGTTGGTTGCTTGAGTTCTTACAAGTTTGAATAAATGGACTCTTTGAAGAGTTTGTTGATGAAGGTGAATCCAGGGGCACCGAGACCCAAGGATTGAGACCCCTCCTTCTAGCGCCAAATGATAACTCCTGGTGGCGGGGCTGCTCCTTCGACGCCGTCCTGGATCCTTCGCCACTGTAGAGGTGTAGCTGTGGTTGGGTTCCTACAAAACAACACCGGAAGGGGGGTTGGAGTCCCGCGGCGCCTCCGGCGTGAGAGTAAGAACTAGCTTTTTGGGAAGATGAGGATGAATATGAATGTAAGGTGGTTGTGTGTGTATATGAGTGTGAAAGAATGATTAACCCCAAAACCTCACCTTCTTGGGCTATTTATAGCCCAAGGATAGGGTTTTAGGGTTGGTACCTTTGAATCATAGCCATTGGTTCTGGGAGCGGAGGACACCTGGCGGGAGTGGATGTTTTACACGTGTCGGCGCGGGATAGGTCGAGGAACGTTCTGAGGATCCTCTGACACGTGTCCTGATTATTCCCATGATTGATGTGTGACAGTTGTTCCCGTCACGTACTCGGGCCAACGTCTCACGTGCTGGGGTTTATCAGGGTTCTGCTTGCGGGACTGAGCTTGTTAGGAGTGGTGCCGTGCGGGACTACTCCTCCCAAGAGCCGCGTGGAGTTAGGGGCCTAAGAGTAGGCCTCCCCGGAGCTGTATGGAGTTAGGAGCTTAAGAGTAGGCCTCCCAGGAGCTGTATGGAGTTATGAGCTTAGGAGTAGGTCTCCCAGGAGCTGTATGGAGTTAGAGCTTAGGAGTAGGCCTCCCAGGAGCTGTATGGAGTTAGGCGCTTAGGAGTAGGCCTCCCAGGAGCTGTATGGAGTTAGGCGCTTAGGAGTAGGCCTCCCAGGAGCTGTATGTACTATCAGTATGTACTATCAGTATGTACTATCAGTATGTACTATCAATGAGGACGTTGTCTAAAGTACCAGAAAGGATTCTAGTGAAAGTACAGTTGTTTATTAACAATCAGTGTCTGAAGCGATAAAATTGTTGCAAGCTTAACAATTTAATCAAGGCCATAATACGAAGACCCGAATCGGGGTTAGTCGTTTGTGAACCAGACCAGTTGCACTAGGCGTCAACAGCTCGTGAAAGGAATCTGGGTATTATTATTAGAAGAATTGTTAAGTTGAGAAACGTACTTGGATTGAACGTTTATCTGTTGAAGTACGAGAAGAGGTGCGCGGGGTATACAGCTAAACAACTCAGGGAATGGCGAAGCTCAAAGTTTTATTGTTAAATTAAATAAATTTATTTAGTGACTTTAATATAATTTATTTAATAAACTTAAAATAATTTATCTTATAAAGTTTAAATAAGTTTATTTTATAAATCTAAATTAGTTTATTTATATAAGTTATATTTAAGATAATTTTATAAATTAATTTAATTACAATTTAAACTTAAAAAGAAAAGAAACAAAAAAAAAGAAAAAAAGGAGAAAAGAAAAAGAAAATATAAAAAGAAAACAAAAAGGAAAATCAAAAAAAAAAGAGAAAAAGAAAAGAAAAAGAATAAAATAATAAACAAACAAACGTTTGTTTAGTTTTTGGTTTATAAAAGAGTATATAAATATGTACTAGTGAATGCATGGTCGCCACAGGATCTTGCCCCCTGTTCGCCACAGATGTGTGGTGTCTATTTTGTTTAAGTATTGTACTTGTACTGGTCGTCACATGCATGCAGAATAAAGTAAGTAACAAGAGCTCACCCTGTATCCCTTGGTCGCCTTAGAGGAGTTATAGTTGATCGCCAGAGAGCTCTCTTCTCTCGTCAGCCACACATTATTGGATATTAAGTCTACATAGCAGCAGATCAGATCAATTAATTGAAAGTGTTTTGTTCATCTTCTTCTCTCCCAAAAAGAGCTGAAGATTGCGGAAAAGATTTACAAAGAAGCTCAAGCTTTTTGTATATCCGTTTAACTTCTCACCGGAGTAACGTTATAATGCCCTATTTAATTCTTGTATATTCTTAGGGGCATCATAATCGTTACCTGGTAATTAAATCCTTAGACAAACAAAAGCTATATCATTGTATATTATTTGATTTGTAAATCTTTGTAGGAGTTAGGAACTTTGTTGTTCTTAGATTGTAGCCGGTTAATTTATTTATCCTCGAGGATTTATATACGAATATATATTTCCCCGAATATCTTGTCTTCCTTGTTTTTATCATTCCAAACACTATTCCTCTCAAGAACACGGAACCACTAACCGAGCACTAAATCTATATCCGCTAAAGATTCGAAAGAATTTTTAATTTAGTGATTATCGTATTCAACCCCCCCCCTTCTACGATAATTCGGGACCTAACAATTGGTATAAGAGCTGACTGATTGATACACAAATCAGGATCCTTAAAAATAATTCATTTTATTAATTTTTCATTTACATAAATTTATTTTGTAAATTTGATTTAGAAAATTTATGTTAGAAATTTAATTTAAATAAGTTTATTATATGAACTTAATTCAAATAAATTTATTTTATAAATTTAACTAAATTAATTTACTACTTAAATTTTAGTAAATAAAAGTTTTTAATTTGAATTTATTTTTATTAGTATTTATGGCTGCCTGTTCTTAGTTTATTTGCTGCCAGTTCAGATGTATACACAATCTATTGCTTCAGGGATGTACAATTAAATATTGGCTTGGTTTAATAACTCTACACATGGAAATAAAAATGGCAGCCCTGCTTATTTTATACATGCGCGGGAAATTAAACAAAGCAGCATGCGAGACCTACCTGGAAGAAGTACGAATTTAGCAAATATAGGAAATTGGATTGCTTTGCTTCGGTAAATGGCAGCCTTAAACGCAACACAAACACGTCTCCTGGCTGTCCAGTGCATACTTCGCCCCAGAGCAGGAATTCCTGTAGTCGCCCTGGTCGCCACAGCTGGATTTATTTAATAACTCGTGAGCTCAGTGTAGAGTGCAAATAGAACAGCTTGGTGTCACCACACAAATTTCTTTTCCAAGTAAAAGTCGGCTCACGGATGCAAAGTAGTCGCCATACACCTGTGGTCGCCAGAGGAGTTACTCAACATTTTTGTTGCCCTAATTTTTCTTTTCTGAATTATTTATTTTTCCATAAAATTTAGTGCAAATAGAACAGCTTGGTGTCGCCACACAAATTTATTTTCCAAGTAAAAGTCGGCGCACGGATGCAAAGTATTCGCCATACACCTGTGGTCGCCAGAGGAGTTACTCAACATTTTTGTTGCCCTAATTTTTCTTTTCTGAATTATTTATTTTTTCATAAAATTTAAAATTCTTAAATTTAATTTTTTCTTAAATTCGAAAT
This sequence comes from Apium graveolens, assembly GCF_009905375.1. NCBI lineage: Eukaryota > Viridiplantae > Streptophyta > Magnoliopsida > Apiales > Apiaceae > Apium > Apium graveolens. Next base: position 68,017,191 of record NC_133657.1, read on the forward strand.
TCTTGAAAATTAGATTTTATGTAAATATTTATTTTTGATTAAATTTATTTTCTAAGAAAATTAAAAATATTGGAAATTTAAATTTCTCTTAAATATTAAATTAAGGGTATTCAAAAATTGGTAGACTCAGGATTCCTCCAAGCTTTTAAAGTGGATTTTAATCTTTTGAAGAAAACGAAGATATATGCTATTCAGACGTAGAATTCCCGAATACGAAAATTGAAAATAATGGTTTTCTTACACCGAAGGAACTGATTTCAAGACCTACAGACGAAAATTGTGAAACTTCCTCAAAGACTTACTCCATAGGATACCACTGGGTTTTCAGACGCAGGGAATGATTGAAATTTCTACAGGTACAATTTTTCTCGGAGAATTTAAGACAACTCTTTGATTCCAGATTATAGAGTCACACGGTAGTTTGTACCAATGCTATATTTATCCGGGAATCAATTAGATCAAACAAGCAGGAATTATGGAGGTCAGAGAGAATAGTGGGGACATACAGATATCTCAGTTACATGCAGTAAAATTGGAACCTCGGGACAGAATGTAGGAGTCACTGATAGTTGAATCAGAAGAAGCTCAGGTAGAAGTACTTGAGGGACTGGACGTCGGGCCTATCTATTCCGAAGCAGAAATTCTTACAGATTCAGTTCAAGAGGTGATTACAGACTGAGGTTGGGACATAAACAAGATTTGATAGCTACAGGTTTGACAAGCAATATGTATCAAGTAACTATCAAGGGTTTTGCTACAACAGAACAAGAAGCTTGACAAACAAGGATGAGTAGGGATTCAGCTGAAGAGTTGAGACAAAGGTGGAATGTTTTCTTAGGGAAGCAGCCAGTCAAAACTTATAGTGCACGGGAAAGAGTTGGGATGGATCAGATGACGAGAATCATAAATATCTTGCTTTCACAACAATCTCTGAAGATGGTCCAACTCACATATCTCAGGTTTCAATCTTGAACCACTGCAATATCTTATTCTCAATATTCAATGCATGATAAGATCTTGGTGTTTAAATGTTTAACACTCGCACAAGCATGATAGCATCACACATAGATAATGTTGAACTAGTTCAGTAGATTATTTTTCTGGTAACTAGGATTGATGTTTAACTTGTGCATGTTACTTTAGATGATCTTAAATATGTTTTTGAATATTTGTTGAACATGATTAATTGCTTTAGTGAGATATATGTTTTCCAGCATATAAGACCTTTGTTTATGCTTATCTCCTGCATCTTATTACAATGTGATTTATTCATTTGATCTGAATTGTTTGTTAAGATGTATTGGTTTATATTTGGATTGAGACAGCTAGATGAGATACATCAACAGGATTGGACTAGATAGAATTAGTGATTTATATAATAATTCTGTTTGTTACATATCATGCCTGCATTGCTTAATCGTTATGCGTAATGTTTCTGAATGAATGCGATGTACTCCTATTTCAATGTTTGCTTATATTTATGTCATGAATGCATCTCTTAGTACTTGCATTAATTGTAGAAAACATGTTTAGGATTTCAATAGGGCAAAGACTGCTAGTCCTCCTTATGTAAGGTTGGAATCATTTTCCCCTAACCTAGAGAAAAATATGTCAAGGGTATTAAAATGGAGAAAACGGTTAGTCAAAAATAAGAATTAACATGATAATATTGTAGATGTTATTATCTCTGCTTATGGTAAAATCTCTAATCCATCTGGACCCAAACTGATAAGTTGGGTACCAAGAACTGTTATTCCATTTGTGAGTGCAGGACATAACATGTCAATTGATTCATATGTATTCTTGGTAATTCATACTCAAGGCATATGATCAAAGAAAGAGCCTCACAATCAAATGTGATAAACAAAATCTATTATGTCGGTAATCTTTGGAGATGATAGCAAATGTTTCATTACGGGACAAGCTATACAGAAAAAGGGATGTCATCATGGATTCAACAATTGATATCACTGATAACAACTAATCATTGGAGTCACTGATAACAGTTGAAGCAACTTCCTTGCTGGAGAATCAAGGCACAAATCCTCTTATCAGACAGTTATGCATCAAAGGACAATATGTCAATTCAATGAAGGATTAGTGTCTCATCTGAAACGGGAAGGTTGAGAAGCTTGCTCTTCTTAGAGTAAGGAAAGGATATGCTCGTGGCTAGACTATCAGGAAAGGTGAAGTCAATGGTTTCTACTATAAAGCTTCATCTGACAAAATTTTAGCTATGGAATTAGAAGCTCTCACCCTTGAACATCAACTCAAGGAACTCTTTTGTAAAAAGGGATTAGTGAGAGGGCTGCCTCATCGAAGATGATAAATGTGAGGCATGTCAGAAAGAGAAGTCAAAAACAACATCACATCAAAGTAAAGATATACCTGAGTGATGGTGGTTGACTACTCTTATTAAACAAAGTTGTTGTTCGTACATTCTCAAGACATTACATCACAGATGGTGATTAATCGTATTAGAAGATCAAGCTGGAAGCAACTGTAAAAGAGATGATCTTGTGGTCAGATAATGGGACTGAATTTAAGAAGCAGTTCTAATTAACATCTGTAACAACAAGAATATTTTGAGACATATTCAGCACTAGGAGCTCCGTTTCATGATGGAGTTGTACAAAGGAAGAACCGAAACTTGATTAAAGATACAAGGGAAATATCAAGCTAATCAAGACCTTCTAAATACCAAAGGGCTGGAGCAGTCAATACAGTTTGCTACAAGTAAGATCAGGCCTTGATCTTCATGTATACATGAAGACCACTAATGAGTTAATAGCCAACAGAAGCAAACAATTAAATGTTTTCAGTTGTTTGGAGATCTTAACATTTATAGCTAAGACTAGTTAGGATATTTTCCATGGCTACTCAGTGGAGTCTACAACCTACAGGGCATTTGTGGTTGATCAATAGAAGATGATAGAAAGTCTAAGTGCACAGTTCAACAACTTCATGCTCCAAGCTGTTAACGGATAAATTAATGGTATTGATGATTGATATCCAAGCAATGGAATGGCAGTGTATAACACAACCCATTATTTCGATGAAGCCAGTCAGCAAGGGTAAGGATTTTTAGGAAATCCCAGCAACAGCTTAAGGGGAGCAAAAAAAGGATCAACTAGTCAGAAACAACACCACATTGAAAATCAAGAGGACACTACAAGAACATATCTGCTGAGACAAAGGGTTTGATGTCAAGTCTATTCCCAGAGTCTAGTTCTTAAGTGATCCATATGGTGGAGTAATGATTAGCAGGGCTACTGAGTGCGAATAATTATTTCTCTAGTTTTCTATCTGAAGAAGAAACTAAGAAAGGTACAGAAGCTCTGATAGATCCGGATTGATTGGATGATTGCAAAGCAAGATGAACTCAATCAGTCAGCAAGCAGATTGTAGGGAAGCTGGTATCCAAACTAAATGACAATATTGTAATTGGTACAAGGATAACCAGAAGTCAAACTGGATGATAATGGCATTATTACGAGGGACAAGGCCAAACTGGATGCTAGGCTATTATCAGGAAGCAGTATTTAACAAATAGCACCAACGACGAGACTTGAGGGTATTACGACATATCAGGCACCTGATGCACATTACACTTGGAATTGGACTCTAGTAGATGTGTACAAGTGCACTCCTGGTTGGTGAGTCAAAAGAGGAAGTCAATGCACTACAGTTCATGGACTTTACAGTTGCAGATCTATTGGACTATGTATATCTCTTCTTCACAAGCTTACTTCAGGTTAGTATGAACTATTATACTACTCAAGCAATCGTCAAGGACATGGTATGGCACTCTAACCGAAGTTACAAGTTTAATATAAACTAGTAGAGTCATTATACTAATAACTCTCTTATCACTAGGCACAAACATATTGTTTTTATATGTGCAGTGATATAATGATAATGTTATATGTTGGTCTACTAACAAAAACTTGTGCAAGATTATTTGCTAAGTAATTGCAGAGTAGGTATTGAGGAGTGTGTTGGAAAGGTTGCAATTCTATTTGGAATTACTATAAGCATGCCAAAAGAACAATTATTTTAGGAGCACAAGTAAACCAAAAGAATGATCGCAATACAAGTAAGTTAAGGATCTTTTGAAGATGCAAAATTTGGAAGATTCCGAACATGTCAAGACTACTTACCAACAAGAACCACTTAAGCTTGATTAGTGCAACAAAGGTAACAATGACAAGCTATAGAGGTATGACAAGCTTACTCTTTTACTCAAATGCTAATATACAACATGTAATATTCTCAAGATGCCAAAGTGCAAGGCTCCAAGTGGATCCTAGAGAATCCAATCTTATAGCTATTAACAATATTATTAGATATCTTAAGGGACTATCAACTCTTGGAGTAAAGTACCCTAAAGATATTATGCTTAACATATTTGGCTATATAGATACAGATTATGCAGGTTTTAAGGAAGACATGAGAAGCGTCTCTGAAGCTGTCAACCTAAGTAACATGAGAAGCATCTCAGGAAGCTGTCAACTTCAAGGAAGAAGATTGATTTCCTGTTATGATGAGAAACAACTTTAAATCCAACAACTCCGTGGAACACTCTATGACAAGGCACCTTCACACCAGGTATCATTTATTTCGAGAGCATATCTTTTAGTCAAAGAGTCACTTGCAGAAACACTTATAAAATCACTTGTTAAAGTTAATTTTCAAGACTGGTTTACAAGTGTGGGACACCATTCATTGCATATTGGTTGGAAATTCCATTTGTAAGGAATTCTTAATATAAGTTCACAAGTATTAAATCTTCAATATTTAAAGAACTTGTGAATTTATCAGTAATCCAGTACCTCGTACTTAATGCTACTATCTTGATTATCATGATTACAATGTCATATACATTTGTGGTAGTTAAGTATTACAGCATTAAGTTTGAATATTATTTTAATTGATTTAAAATTACTACTGTAGACAATTCCATTCTATATCAATCTCATAATTTAAACTATGTTAAAATAATATGCAGCATAGTTATTTGTATCATGTACGAATAATTGTGATACTTTTAGTATTAGTGATATTATTTAGAATTTTTGTTCTAAGTAATCAATGTTTATTTCTAAAATCACAGATATTGAAAGTTGAAGTATTTTCTAAGTCATGTGTATAAAACTCTCAATATTTCATATGCTTAGAAAGTAGTTCTAAAATTACTAATTATCCAGAGAGTGATTACCATATATATAAGTCATATATCATATTGGTGATTATTCAAGGATAATTATACAAATATTTAAGTGCTAATATCTACCTCATAGATATTTTGTATTTATTTATTTAATATTTATTTTGGGTTGTTTGGATTATGGAATTTGAAGCAATTCAATGATTTTATTTGCCCCATAATTCAAACTAACTTAAAATAAATAAGCATCATGATTGATTATAACTAAATTTGTCAACAATTGATATCTAGTATATTGATTGTAACTTATGTGTTATAAGTTAATTATGAGATTTTGGTTTTAGTGAATTTAGCAATACTTTTATCTCAAAAATTCACTGAAATCAGAATATGATTGTAGCATGATTAGTTGTGTGTAAATTTTTAACTTATATCAGTTAATGATATTTAGTTAAGATTTTAACTATGAACTAATTGTGAGGTATTAGTATTTATGACATTACTTAGAACTCCTCTAAGTAATCAATGTTTATCTTCAGTCACTTATACTAATATAGAAAGTGTGGAATTTTTTCTTAAGTACAACTATGGTTAAAATGTTTGATGCTTTATTATAAGTAACCATATGTTGTCAAGTTAGAATAAATTTTATACTTATTTGCAAATTCCTTAACGCTTTGATAATAGATGCAATACTCAATGGATCAAAGTATATGGAACTTAGAATATTTTTCTAAGATTACAAACAGGTCAATGTTGGTTAATGTTGCTTTATTTATCGAACCAATATTGTTTGAGATATTACAGTTGTTAGGAGTTAACAATTGTATGATATATGAAATTGAATGTTAATGTCTATTTGATAGATAATTGGTATTTAATTCATTGACATCTCATTTTAATATTAAAATAAGATGCAACATAATTATTGGTATCTAAAGTACTTGACAAGTATCAGTCAATGATATATTGTTAATATTTTGTTGCAGATAATTGTGAGATTTTAAGTTCTAGTGAATTTATATGAGTTGCTATATCTGAAAGATTCACTATAATTTGAAATCAACAACATAGTCAGTCTTATTAAGGATATTTATCAATAAACAATTTTGTTGATTATAATCTTATGAAGATAGATTATGGAGCTTTTAATATGAATGGGAATTGCTTAGACTTTACACTAAGTGATCAATGCTTTTACAAAAACTAATTCAAATTGAAAGATAAAATCTTTATTTCTCTTCTTAATACTGCTGGGTCATCAGTCTGTGTCTTATCAAATCATTTATCTTTTTAGGCATAAAAACAGACTTGTGCACTCGAATAGTTTTAGGAGAAAATCAAACTTCTTTCTACAATAGTGATTGCTTAGTTCATTAAAATCTTTGTGAAATCACTATTGTACATCATTTCTCTCAAAAGATTAAATGCATGAATTTCATTCATTATAGATCTTAAATGCATTTTATCTCTATATTGCCATATGCTCTGTGATGCAGGTCAGCCTCCAATGGCATTCTTTCATTTGATAGTCATGAGGTTGAAAACCCACAACTTCTATCCCAGACTGTAAAGACAAACAAAGAAATAGAACCAACCAACAGTCTCTTACCCCTAAAATGAAGTATGAATGAGCGTGAGGGAGATAGTGCCTTAGTGCACCATATAAGGAAGGTTCTGAAGTCAACCCAACAGCTCTGTCTCCTACAAAGTTGAGATATATCAAAACTGGGACAACTGCTAGCCCCCATACATCTTCTCAAAAAGATGTAATGGTTGAAAAGGCACAAAAATAGTTACTAGATTCATCCTCTCAACAGGGTGCATCTATTGAAATTCGCCTGTCGGCAAGGGTATCCAACGTAGTGTCACCACCTCAAACATACAAAATTCTTGATGCACAAGGGTAGGGTACACGTACAGAGGAAAAGTTTACGGAAACAAGAGTTTCGACCATTTTACAGTCAGATTCGATTGTTCAAGGTTCTTTAATGGACCAATTGCCTTTACATGTGTTAGGAGAGGATACTGATCCAATAGCCATATGTCAGTGGTTAGTGTCTATCTCTGATAAGTGGCATTTTACACCACTTAGAACATCTTAAAATGGCTTAAATTGGTGTCTTGAAATCAAGTATTTTGTGTATTTGATGCGTTTTTCTAGTGTTTATGCATTTCAGGGTATTAGTTGTATTTCGGGAGAGGAATCATCAAGAATAAGCCTTGGCATGTGTTCACCATTGCGAGAGGAAAGGAATGGGCAGATTACGGCGAAGAAGCGGAGCAAACTTGGATTTTTTCCAGTGGAGGCCTGCGCGCCCGCGCAGCTATGCTGAGCGGCCGCGCAAGGTCGGGGAAAAAGATAAATTATTTTAGACTTCTACTTCTGGTTGGCTTCCAACTTCTATGTAATCTGAGTTTTATGGGACTATTATATAGGTAGATTTGAGACGTTTTCGCAGAGAGTATTAAGGAGATTATGTTTTAGATTGTGTTTTACGCAAGAAGCAAAGGAGATAAGGAAGAAGACCGATTTAGCACACCGCAACGAAGAGGAAGCATATATTCTTGTGATTCTTGTTTCATTGTAACGTTGGATGCTAGTTTTCTTGCTTTGACTTATTTACTCTTGTGACGTACTCTGTTTTAATATAATTAGTTTAGTTATTATTTTCTTGTGTTTGTTTGTCATGATTTCATATGAACCCATGATGGCGATAAGTACTATTATGGGCTAATCGTGATCATGGGGTTGCAACGGATTTATTATGGAATTCTTTAGTTAATTGTTTAATACTTTAGTGTGTGATGATTGCATGATATCTAGTATTGGTTGTGCGTATTCGTCTTATGTGCGTCGCGAACATATAAGATAGGGTGTTAATCTCTGGTGAAGTGACGGTGGATCTTGAGATTTAGAACTTGCCATGCTAGCATAGGTTCATGTACGTTGAGCATGATTAGTGGGTAACTCTAACAATTTTATTTGCCCTATATAATCAAAAGGAATAACTTGTGCTTAATTCATTGTGTTGTCAATTTCTGTAGACATATAGGAACTCAACATAATTGATGACTATTCAACTTCTATCTTAATTGTGGATGTTTGGTAGAATGGTATTAGTACAATGAAAGTTGGCTTTTATCAGTTTCGTGTTATTCGATTAATATCATCACTGTCACATGCTAAAGGTAATAACAATGGCTATAGAAGGAAGTAATAATGAAGTTGTGATCTCATGAGTGTTTTATTATTGATAAATTGAAGTGTTAGTTAAGTGGTTAATTAAGTAGTTAATTATAGTTAATATTTAATCAACAATTTTAAGTGTTATTATCTTAACATTGAGAAGTAATCATACATTGGTGAGTGAGTTTAATTAGACAATAATTTAGTCTGAGTCTCTGAGGGAACGAACTAGAAAGTATTCTATATTACTTGCGAACGCGTATACTTGCGTGAATATTAGCGTGTATTTTCGCCCTAACAAGTTTTTGGCGCCGCTGCTGGGGACTCGGCGTATTTGTTTATTTTATGTACTTACCATCATTGGTCATTAGGACTCAGTGATTAGGACGTAGTAGTTACTTACTCTTTTCGGTTGTGTTTCAGGTACTTTATCAAGCGTTTATGCAAACTCGTTCTCGTGCTCGCAAGAGGACTTTAGATACAGCTGAGGAGACAGACGAAGTTCTTGATATTCCGGAGAAGTTAAATTTTGAGGATTCAGATTCAGGAACTGAGCAGAAAGAACCAGTAAACATGGGAGATCGTATTGTTCAAGCTGATCCAGCTCTTATGGATTTTTCTCGGCCTAAAATTGATGACATTCAGTCAAGCATCCTTCATCCGGCTATTCAAGCTAACACCTTTGAAATCAAGCCGGGCACTATTCAGATGGTGCATAATTCTGTTTCTTTTGGAGGAGCGGCAACTGAAGACCCCAACATGCACATAAGAAATTTTGTCGAGATCTGCAGCACTTTTAAGTATAATGGCGTGACTGATGAGGCTATCAAGTTGAGGCTTTTCCCATTCTCACTGAGGGATAAGGCTAAAGACTGGTTACATTCTGAACCAGCTGGGTCCATCACTACGTGGCAAGATCTTGCGCAAAAGTTTCTGGTGAAGTTTTATCCAATGGCAAAGACTGCTGCTATGAGGAGTGCTCTTACTCAGTTTGCGCAGCAACCTACAGAATCTATGTGCGAGGCTTGGGAACGCTACAAGGAAATGTTGAGAAAATGTCCACATCATGGAATGCCGGATTGGATGGTGATCACTGGTTTCTATAATGGTTTGGGGGCCCAATCTCGGCCCATGCTCGATGCAGCAGCTGGAGGCGCCTTATGGGCTAAAAGCTATACTGAGGCGTATAATCTTATAGAGACGATGGCTGTAAATGAGCATCAAAACCCAACTCAGAGGATGACATCAGGCAAGGTAGCAGGTATTCTGGAAGTTGATGCAGCCACCGCTATTGCAGCCCTGCTCCAAGCGCTATCAATGAAGGTCGATTCTCTGGCTACGTATGGAGTTAATCAAATAGCTATGGTTTGTGAGCTTTGTGCAGGTTCTCATGCTACGGATCAGTGTTCTCTTGTCAACGAATTTGTTCAGTATGTGAATAATTATCAGTGACAACAGCAGCCTGTGCCAGCGACCTATCATCCTAATAACAGAAATCATCCAAATTTCAGCTGGGGGAATAATCAGAATGCTATTCAGCCACCATATCAGCAAGGAGTGAGTAAACAGTTTAACCCACCTGGATTCCAGCAACCACAGCAGTATGCTACAAGGCAATCATATCCTCAACAGGGAAGTGCAGCTGCACCTACTAGTGCTGATTTTGAGGAACTTAAGCTATTGTGCAAGAGTCAGGCGGTTTCTATCAAGACCTTGGAAAATCAAATCGGTCAATTAGCCAATGCAGTGCTCAATCGTCAACCTGGCACTCTTCCCAGTGACACGGAAGTACCAGGCAGGAAGGAAGCTAAAGAGCAAGTCAAGGCTATTACCTTAAGGTCTGGAAAAGTAGCTGATGCTGAAAAGGCAAAAGAAGTCGAAGCTGAAGTTAGAGATGAAGAATCTAAGCAAAAGGAGAAAGCGGCGGAACCAAGGAAGACTACTGTTGAACACACTCTTCCTGAGGCTAATACAGGGGAGAAACAGCTCTATCCTCCACCACCTTTTCCTAAGAGATTGCAACAACAAAAGCTGGATAGACAGTTCGGGAAGTTTCTGGAGGTGTTCAAGAAACTTCACATCAATATACCTTTCGCTGAGGCTCTGAAACAAATGCCTAGTTATGCGAAGTTTATGAAGACTATTCTTTCAAGGAAGGTGAAACTGGATGACCTTGAAACCGTTGCTCTCACGGAAGAATGCAGCGCTGTTCTGCAGCAAAAGTTACCGCCAAAACTGAAAGATCCAGGAAGCTTCACCATTCCTTGCACCATTGGCAATCTAACTTTTGACAAGTGCCTTTGTGATTTGGGAGCAAGCATTAATCTGATGCCGTTGTCGATCTTTAAAAAGCTGGATCTGCCTGATCCAAAACCCACATACATGTCGCTACAATTGGCTGACCGTTCCATTACTTACCCAAGGGGCATAGTTGAGGATGTGCTCGTCAAGGTGGATAAGCTCTTCTTTCCTGCAGATTTTGTTATTCTGGATTTTGAGGAAGATAAGAAGATTCCCATAATCTTGGGGAGGCCTTTCTTGGCTACTGGCCGTACCTTGATAGATGTGCAAAAAGGGGAACTTACTATGCGGGTCCAAGACCAGGATGTGACCTTCAACGTATTCAAGGCAATGAAATTCCCTACAGAAGATGAGGAGTGCTTAAAAGTGGATGTGATTGATTCTGCGGTTACTTCGGAACTCGATCACATGCTAATGTCTGATGCATTGGAAAAGGCCTTAGTGGGGGATTTTGACAGTGATGATGAAGATAGCAACGAGCAATTACAATATCTGAACGCTTCTCCCTGGAAGCGAAAGCTGGACATACCATTTGAATCTCTTGGTACTTCTGACCTCAAGAACGCTGAAGGGAAGCTCAAACCATCAATAGAGGAAGCACCTACCTTGGAGCTCAAACCATTACCTGAACACTTGAGGTATGCTTTTTTAGGTGATTCATCTACGTTACCTGTTATTATTTCTTCTGACCTTTCAGGTAGTGAGGAAGACAAGCTCTTAAGGATTTTGAGAGAATTCAAATCGGCTATAGGATGGACCATAGCAGACATCAAGGGGATAAGTCCTTCATATTGTATGCATAAAATTCTGTTAGAGGAAGGTAGTAAGCCAACTGTGGAACAACAGCGAAGACTGAATCCGATCATGAAGGAGGTGGTGAAGAAAGAAATTCTGAAATTGCTAGATGCAGGCATCATTTATCCTATTTCTGACAGCTCGTGGGTGAGCCCCGTATAATGTGTACCTAAGAAGGGAGGTATCACTGTGGTTGCAAATGAAAAGAATGAGCTCATCCCTACTCGAACAGTTACAGGATGGAGAGTATGCATGGATTATAGGAAATTGAACAAAGCCACAAGGAAGGATCACTTCCCTCTTCCATTTATTGATCAGATGCTTGACAGATTGGCGGGACATGAGTATTTTTGTCTTCTGGATGGTTATTCCGGGTATAATCAGATTTGTATTGCACCAGAGGATCAGGAAAAGACTACCTTCACTTGTCCATTTGGCACATTAGCTTTTCGTAGAGTTTCGTTTGGGTTATGTGGCGCCCCGGCCACCTTTCAGAGATGTATGATGGCTATATTCTCTGACATGATTGGAAATAACGTCGAAGTGTTCATGGATGACTTCTCCGTCTTTGGACACTAATATGATGAATGTTTGAATAATCTGCGCGCCGTACTCAAAAGATGCGTGGAAACTAATTTGGTGCTTAATTGGGAGAAATGTCATTTTATGGTGTGTGAAGGCATTATCCTTGGGCATAAGGTCTCTAGCAAGGGTCTGGAGGTGGACAAGGCCAAGGTGGGAGTCATTGAAAATCTTCCCCCACCCAATTCTGTGAAAGGAATTCGTAGTTTTCTTGGTCATGCGGGTTTTTATCGGCGATTCATCAAGGACTTTTCAAAGATATCTAAGCCGTTGTGCAATTTGCTTGAGAAAGATGTGCCTTTCAAATTTGATGATGAATGTTTGGCAGCATTCGAGACTCTCAAGAAGAGTTTGATCACTGCACCAGTTATTACAGCACCAGATTGGACAGAACCGTTTGAGATGATGTGTGATGCGAGTGATTATGCGGTAGGTGCAGTTCTGGGGCAGCGCAAGAAAAATATCTTCCATGTGGTCTACTATGCGAGTAAGACTTTAAATGGTGCCCAATTGAACTACACCACTACTGAGAAGGAGCTTTTGGCTATAGTCTTTGGCTTTGAGAAATTTCGATCTTATCTGCTTGGTACGAAAGTAACAGTATTCACTGATCATGCAGCTATTCGCTATCTGGTTTCTAAGAAGGATTCGAAGCCGAGACTCATTCGTTGGGTGCTTTTACTTCAGGAATTTGAGTTAAAGATCAAAGATAGAAAAGGTACTGAGAATCAAGTAGCTGACCATCTCTCTAGGTTGGAGAATCCCGATTCTACTTCACAAGATAGGACGTTAATCAATGAATCTTTTCCGGATGAGCAGTTGTTTGCAATTCAGGAGGAAGAACCATGGTTTGCCGATATTGTAAACTATCTCGTCAGCAATATAATGCCTCTTAATTTGACATCCGCTCAAAAGAAGAAGTTTCTGCATGAGGTGAAGTGGTATATGTGGGATGAACCATATTTGTTTAGACAGGGAGCTGACCAGATCATCAGGAGATGTATCCCGTTCTGTGAGACGGAGGGGATATTACGAGACTGCCATTCCACGGTTTATGGTGGACACTATGGAGGTGAGAAGATGGTAGCTCGTATTCTGCAAGCAGGTTTTTTCTGGCCTACTTTGTTCAAGGATGCTCATCAGTTTGTTTTAAGGTGTGATCGTTGCCAAAGAGTGGGAAATTTGTCAAGGAAGGATGAGATGCCATTAAATGTGATGCTTGAAGTCGAGGTCTTTGATGTGTGGGGAATCGATTTCATGGGGCCTTTTATCTCGTCTTGCAATAATCAGTACATCTTGCTGGCAGTCGATTATGTCTCAAAATGGGTCGAAGTTAAAGCTTTACCGACAAATGATGCAAAGGTAGTACTAAATTTTCTTCATAAGCAAATTTTCACAAGGTTTGGAACGCCTCGGGTAATCATAAGTGATGAAGGATCGCATTTTTGCAACCGTAAGTTCACTTCTATGATGCAGCGTTATAATGTGAATCATCGAGTAGCTACTGCCTATCATCCGCAAACAAATGGTCAAGCGGAAGTGTCTAACAGAGAGATAAAGCGTATTTTAGAGAAGGTTGTTTGTCCGTCAAGGAAGGATTGGTCTTTAAAGCTCGATGAAGCTGTTTGGGCTTACAGAACAGCATACAAAACTCCACTTGGGATGTCACCGTTTCAGTTGGTGTACGGTAAGGGATGTCATCTACCGGCGGAGCTTGAGCATAAAGCCTACTGGGCATTGAAGAAATTGAACCTGGATTTAGATGCAGCTGGTAAGAAAAGAATGCTTCAGCTTAATGAACTTGATGAATTTCGACTTCAAGCGTACGAGAATAACAAAATGTATAAGGAAAAGGTGAAGAGGTGGCACGATAGGAAGCTACATCCTAAGTTATTTGTGCCAGGGCAACAAGTTCTTTTATTCAACTCTCGGCTCCGACTTTTTCCTGGGAAGTTGAAATCAAGGTGGTCTGGACCTTTTATTGTCAAAACTGTGTTTCCACATGGAGCGGTGGAAATTTTTGAGAATGATCCGGACCAAGCATTCAAGGTTAACGGTCAGCGGTTGAAGCACTACTATGGGGACATGGCAAACCGAGAGGTGGTTAGTGCCATTTTGTTGACTACTTGAGAAAGGTACGGAACGTCAAGCTAATGACGAAAACGAAGCGCTGCGTGGGAGGCAACCCATGAATTGTTGTTACAGGAACCCTTAGAAGTTAATAACCTATCCAAAAACATAAAAAAATCAGAAAACAGGGGCTGAAAAAAAAAATTCCAGAGACCCTCTGCGCGCCCGCGCAGCTATGCTGAGCGACCGCGCAGCTTGATGCGCGCCCGGGCAGATATGCTGAGCGGCCGCGCAGGGGTCGAATTCCAGAAAATTTTTTACAGTTCAGAAAAAAATAAAAAACACAAAAACAGTTGTAGCCCATAAACCCACGAATTGTTCCCACTACCCCATCATTTTATCCCTTAATTCCCAAACCCTAATCTAATCCACACCCTATATATACATACACCTATCCTACATATCTCCCACAAAACTTCTTACACTTAAACCCTCTCACAAACATCAAAAATCAGTTCTTACACACTTTTATTCACGAATCAATAGCACCCAAGAGAGCACGCACTATTGACAGCAGCAGCACAGTTCCTACTGCTGATTCATCGAGGGGTACTGCTGCAAGGCCTCGGTTAACTGACGGAGCTGCGGAGGAGGAGTACACTAGGCTGTTGGGGAAGCCGATTCTGAAGGAGAGGGGGTTTTTACCATTAGGGAGGGATGGTGAGTTGTTGCCCATGATTACAGAGAAGGGGTGGATAGCTTTTTGTGAGTCACCCGAAGCAGTACCGATGAGCGTTGTTCGCGAGTTCTACGCGAACGTGAAGGATGAAAAGAATGGGTTTTCTGTAGTCCGTGGGCTAACGGTTGATTATCATCCTGCGGCGATTCGCCGTGTGATTGGACAACGAGAGAGGAAGCCCGAGGAGGAGAACTGGAATGAAAAGACTGCTGAGGATTTTGACTTGGATTTGATTTGTGCGACTCTCTGTCGACCAGGCACAGTTTGGAACCGCAGTCCAGTCAATAATGAGTATCGTCACTTTCCGGCGATCGCCATGAACAGGTATGCCCGTGCATGGAATGCATTTATATGTGCTAATATTTTGCCTTCTTCACATGCACACGAGGTCACAGTTGAGAGAGCACAGTTGTTGTGGGGAATTCTGCATGATGAGTACTATGTGGACCTTGGTGAGTTTATATACCAAGGAATTCTGAAGTTTTTGAGGGGAGCAAAGCATATGAACATCCCTTATGCATCCACTGTTACGAAGCTATGCCGAGCAGTGGGAGTGAACTGGCCGGCTCATGAGCAGTTGCAGTTGCCAGCAGCTCCGATAGATTCTGGCACTCTGAATGGGATGCAGGAGTGGACCGGTGGTGAGCCTGAGGAGCATGGGCTGGGTTATCGTCTTCCAGGAGGGCGTCCAGCACGAGGTGCTACTATGGCTAGGCCAGGGCGTGGTGAGGCTGGTTCTTCGAGAACTCAGGAGGGTGCTGGGATGGGTGATGCCCAGTATAGGAGGCTTTCACGGCGGATGGATGCCATGTATGAGACGCAGAGTAGGTTTGCTCAGGAGCTCACCCTTGCGTTAGGGACTGCTTTTCGAGGCCTTGGAGCTGATATCCAGTGGCCAGTTTTTGGTGAGGACTCTGCATACCCGCCGCCTGATACTCCGCCCACTGAGGGTGATGATGATGATGACTCCGAGTAGGTATACCCTGTGTTCCTTTCTACTACTTTCACTGAGGACAGTGAAGATTTTTAGCTTGGGGGTGGTAGTTAAGGAATATTGTGTGTGTGTCATTTAGTTGCATATTCATGATAGTTTAGTTCATATAGTTGCATAATTTATGCCATATAGTTTTTTTTATGAATGTCATGTAGCTCATGCATTTACTATGATCCCTTTTGCAATGATTTATCGACTGAATTGTGATATTGATGCGAGTGTAGTGATAGCATTAAAGTGATATTAAGTTGTGTAGGTTGATATGCATGCTAGAAACAATTGTAAGTCCACTAAGTCTTAAAGAATGTGTAAGGGCTAGATTGTTGTTATGATTTGGTTATTTTCAAGGTCAATCTATTTATTATGCTTAGAATTCGATTATAGGTTCTTAGTGATAAAGACATGAAAAAGAAAAATTTTTGGAGAAAAAAATATGGAAGTTGTTGCTAGTTGTGGCTAGGCGTCAAATGGCTAGTAGCCGGCTCGCATATGTTGCGAGTAGTCTAGGGTTGAGCAAGATGGAACGAAACGCACTTGCTCAGAAGTTATAAAAAAAAAAAAATTTGCATAATTGATCAAGAGTGGGCTCTTTGGTATTCGAGTTATTAAGTTCTTAGGGGACTTTGTGCCTAGTGACCTAAGGCTTTTAGAGTCTGGGATCCGCTAACCTAACGCTCGTTACATGGATACCATTGTAAAAGTCTTTTGTGGACCTCACTCATGTTGGATTTTTAAACGCAGCGGGGCGTGGAAAAACACTTTTACACACACAAAATCCAAATAAAAGCATATAAATCGTGAATAAAAATTCGAGGGATCGAATCTAACCTTTTAAAATTAATTCGGAGACAACAATCAGAGATCCTTAGTAGTTGCTCCTCAAGTGTGAAGCACTCCACCGATATCCACCAAGAAAATGACTTTTAGGAGGAGGAGGAGGTGGAGAGAATTTGGTTTTCTAAAACTTTTGGGTTTCTGGGGTTAGAATAAAAATAGGGTCTATAATAGTGTATTTATAGGCAAAATTTTCAGCTGAATTTTTCCCATAAATATTATTATTATTATCCCATTTATTATTCTCATTAATAATTAAAACACCTTTTAATTATTAATCCTTTTTCTAAACACTTTAGAAATAATTCTCTCTCTTGATTTAATTTCCAAAAATTAAATCCTTAATTAATAATATTAAGAACTTTTCTTAATTAATTTATAATCAATTAAATCTCATTTAATCAATTATTAAATTTGCCAATTAATTATTTATTTCACAAATAAATAATTATTAGCCATTATTAATTAATTCCTCCACCATAAAATCATTCTCTTTTTATGGTGTGACCCTGTAGGTTCAATATTAAGCCGGTAGTAGAAATAAATAATAATAAAACTATTTTATCATTATTTATATAAATTCTCTAATTTATTAAATATGATTAATTAATTAATCACATTTATTCTACATCGTGAGTGATGCTTCTCAACATATCGCGACTATCCGGATAATATGAATTCACTGCTTAGAATACCAAGAACCTGTCAGTGAATAGTTACCGTACAATAAACTCCTTCTACCCTACAATGTCCCGATTAAATACAAGGCATGGATCTCGTGTCAAGCCTATCTAATTCAATCACTTTGCTTACCATTTACTATGCGTAGTTCTATGCAAATTAGAAACTCCTTTCTAATTTCATTTACTCTGGCCAGAGATTCCTGAACTAGCATAAGTGGATCAGCCTTGAACATTCGCTTCCTTCACTGGAAGGGGTAGATCCTTTATTGATCATACACTATCTTCGTGTACAAATTCCTATACCCAGAAGAGCCCTAATAATTGTCCCTGGAGACTAAGGGCTAAACCAAAGCATAGTTCAGTGTACACAAGATGACTATGATGACCTCAAGTCTAAGGATACTTGTACAACTATCACTAAGCGAACAACTGCTGACACGTGAGTGAACTCCATCAGTTATTCAGCTGGGCGAGTCATGTTCAGTGAACTTATTCCATAATAAGCACCTACATACTAGCTATAGTGTCACCACACAAATGTCTATGAGAACAGACATCCTTCATAATGAAGCAAGCATAGTATGTACCGATCTTTGCGGATTATTAATTACCAGTTAGTAATCCTATGACCAGGAACTATTTAAGTTTAGAGTTATCATCTTTTTAGGTCTCACTATTATGATCTCATCATAATCCATAAAAAGCTTTACTCTAACTATGGTATATCTTATTTAAACACTTAAATAGATAAAGCCCGTAATAAAAACAAAACAAGTCTTTTATTAATATCAATGAAATCAAAACAGATTACATAAAAGTTATTCCTAAATCCTCATACATGATTGGACTTAGGACATATTCCTTTCAATCTCCCACTTGTACTAAAGCCAATCACTCTGGTATCTAATACCCATCTCATCTTTATGACGATCAAAGTGACTTTCAAAAAGTAGCTTTGTGAGTGGGTCTGCTATGTTGTTGTGTGTGTCAACTCTAATTCAATACAATATAAGAAATGTTACCGCGCTCCCACTAACCCTTTTGTAGACGCATGGTTCATCTACATTTTTGATAAAATCAAACTCTTTGATTATCTCATCAAAACGAATGTTCCATCTTTCGAGAAGCTTGCTTTAAACCACATTAATCGCAAGCAAAATCCGAACTGATTTTAACAGGGCTACATGTAAAAAGTTTCATCAAAGTCAATCCATTGCCTTTGTTTGAATCCTTTTCCCAAAATCCTGGCCTTACAGGTCTCCACCTGGCCATCTGCTATAATCTATCTTTTGTATACCGTATACATAGATTCCATTCTGGATTTCATGGCACTTTGCCATTTCTCTGAGTCAAAACTACTCATAGCCTCATTATAGGTCACAGGGTCGTCATCATCAAATGATTGACAACTCATTGTCATTCTCAATGACAAGGCCATATTACCTCTCAGGTTGGAAAAACACTCTCCCTGACCTATGAATGGGCTGTTCCACAAAAGGTTGTTCAGTCAGAACAGGTGTTTCCACTTGATCCGTAGTAGTTTGTGCTTCTTGAACTTCATCAAGTTCAATTTTGCTCCCACTGTTTCCTTCAAGGATAAACTCCTTTTCCAAGAAGGTAGCATGTCTGGATACAAACACCCGATGATCGGTGTAAAAGTAATACCCTAAAATCTCTTTAGGATATCCCACAAAACTACATTTTACGGATCGATATTCCAGCTTATCTGGGTCAACTTTCTTGACATAAGCTAGACATCCCCAAATCTTAACGTGTTTAAGACTCGGTTTCCTTACTTTCCATATCTCATACGGAGTTTGAGGAACAGATTTTGGAAGGCACCTTATTCAGTAAATATGCTGAGGTTTCCAATGCATAGCCCCATAGGAATACTGGAAGATTTGCATAGCTCATCATGGACCGAACTATGTCTAACAAAGTTCGATTTCTCCTTTCAGATACCAATCTGGAGGAGTCCACTGGGAGACTATACCATTTACTTAGAGATAATCTAGAAACACTCCATTAAAGTATTTACCACCTCGATCTGATCGAAGAGTTATGATACTATGTTTGGTTGTTTCTCCACTTCATACTTATTACTCTTTGAACTTTTCAAAGGCCTCAGACTTGTGTTTTATCAAACACATATCCGAATCTAGATCTATCATCTATGAAAGTAATGAAGTATGAAAATCCACCTATGGCTTGCTTAGACATTGGTGCACATACAACTGTGTGTACCATTCCTAGCAAATTTGCAGTCCTCTCTCCATGTCTACTAAATGGAGACTGCAATGCCACTATAAAGTGAGATTTTCATCATCCCTTTTCTTTTATTAGTTTGTTCAATCTGAAATAAATTATGTCACATAAATACAGACCATTATTTAAAGCACCACGTCCATAAAGAATATTATCTCTAAGAATAGAACATTCATTATTCTCAATAATAAATGAAAAATCCAGCCAAGTCTAACTTGGGAATAATATTCCTCACAATCGAGGGAACAAAATAACAATTATTTAAAACAATAGTCTTGCCCGTAGGCATATGTAAATGAAATGATTCTACATCTTCAGCAGCAACTCTTGCTCCATTTCCCATCAGTAGAATCACCTCCTCTTCCTCAAGAGTCCTACTTCTCCTTGGTCCCTGCAACAATTGCAGATATGAGAACCACAGGCGGTATCTTATACCCAAGTAGAAATGACATATTCACTTCTATCATGAACATACCTGAATCAGAAGCGGTAGTCTCACTACCCTTCTTCTTCAATTCTGCAAGGTAAACCTTGCAGTTCCTCTTCCAGTGCCCCACCTGGTTACAGTGAAAGCAAACAACTTTGCTCTTGGGGTCTTCAGCTTTTGGTGGAACCGGCGTTTTCTCACCTACTTTCTTCTTCTTGGAAGAGTTCCTCTTCCTTTTCTTAGGATTAGAACCTTCACCAATTAGAAGAACAGAACTCTTCTTAGGGGGAAAATTCGATTCCGCAGTCTTCAACATGTTGTGGAGTTCAGGCAGGCTGACATCCAACTTATTCATGTGAAAGTTCACAACAAACTGCGAGAACGAACTCGGAAGCGATTGCAAGACCAAGTCTTGGCTCAGCTCCCCATCCATGGCAAAACCAAGTTGTCCAAGACGTTCAATCAAATTGATCATCTTAAGTACATGGTCATTCACAGATGATCCCTCGGACATCCTACACCCGAACAGCTCCTTCGATATCTCATATCGAGCTGTCCTCCCTGCCACATCATACAACTCTTGTAGATGCATGAGGATAGTGTGAGCATCCCTATGCTCATGTTGCTTCTGTAGCTCAATGTTCATGGAAGCTAGCATGATGCATTGAGCAACATTTGCATCATCTATCCACTTACGATACACAACATGTTCATCATTATGTGCATCACTAGCAGGTTCAGTAGGCTTAGGTGAGTCAATCACGTATTCCAGCTTCTCAATCCTGAGAACAATTCTCAAGTTTCGAAGCCAGTCAGCATAATTAGGACCAGTCAATTTGTGAGCATCCAGTATGCTCTGAGTAATAGTGTAGAAGACATAACGTACAAAGTAAATCTGTAAATGATAAACACATAACAACACTTAGCAAATATTCGATTTCATTTCAAAACACTATATGAATCGGGTCTTTATTCATAAGTGGCTCCCACTAGTTTTCCTAATTTATTCAACCCCCTACATGAAAAATTAAGCATTCATAATGCTAGTGGGAATAGGGATCCTACATTCCATTACACAACCCCGGCTGTAGCACGAACCACCATGCAATGTTCAATAGGCAGACAACTCTTGTCAATTACATCTCATGTTATTCCCTAATCAAACTTTAGCCTCTTGAATAATTGAGTCTCGGCTGTAGCACGACAAACTCAATATTCTAAGTCAAGTCTAACCCAACATTCCGTACAGTTGAATCAGTCCCCAAAGGCCCACGGCTGTAGCACGTACCGACCTTTAGATTCTTATTCAATGTACACATCTCTATGTAATAGACAAGTATTTCTTATTTCGAAATCAAAGCCCTCGGCTGTAGCACGAACCGACAATGATTCAAAAATAAGAACTACTTTTCTATCATGTTGGAAGGCTATGACCGACACAAGCCCGTTGTGTCATTGGCCAATTACTACTTGATATTATTTAATTTTAGAGGGATTATATTACGTTACAATCATAATCAAATTATAAAGAAATTCTTCCTTTTAAATTAAATATTTCAAATCAATAATCAATAATCAGATGATTCCCAGATCGGGTGGAGCATTGTCAAGAGGCGTCACTTAATAACCCTTTCTTACAGATAGAAATCTGTTGTTGACAGAATCATCCTTTCTCTCATATCGAAAATTCATATTCAATTACGTGTTTCACAAACACAAGAATCTCATGATTGTATTCATAATATTGTTCTTAAGGTTATGAAACAATTTCACTGTACTAGGTTGTCTAACAAACGCCTTATGTTCATTTAAGTTCACCTAAATCTATCATCGCATGATAAACTAAGCATATATCACATATATTAACATGAATAAACATCAAGATAGGCATGTTATATCATCTAGCACATTATTCTAAGCATTATACATCTCTATGTATCACATGAAGCATTTAAAAGCAATTAAAAACAGTCAAAAACAGCTTTAAAACACTTCATGGAAATATAAACAGTTCAAAACTTTTATATAAACTAAAATTGATCGCTCCATTAGATCCGTCTCGGAAAAATGAATCCAACGGTATATTACACGCCCAAAACGGAGTTACGAAACTCCCAGAAAATCAAATTTAATATGGACAGTCGGGCTGTAACGCATTACAGGAACGCGTTACAAGCCCTGTAACGCATTCCGGTGATGCATTACAGCCTTTTAAGCCATTCAAAGGTGTAACGCATTCCCTCAATGCGTTACAGGTGTGTAACGCATTCCCGGAATGCGTTACACCCCTATATTTTTTTTTTCTTTTTTTTTTTTCAGCTGCCGTCTTTTTCTCTTCTCGGAATCCGCGCCGCCTGACATTCTCTGCCTACATTCTTTCCGTGCACAGACAGCAGTACAAATACAATAGCAGATGCACAGACATATACATACATACAATTCATATATATATATATATATAAGATTTATTTACTTATTAAATTACGAATTTTAATTGAAACAACTTCAAAAATTCATAATAAAAAATCTATACATCCTAAAATTATGAAAAAAATACACAGATGATCTACAACACTTGTAGAACCCAGATCAACATTCAAAATTATTATGAGAAACGATTTCTCATCAGACAAAATTAATCCATGATATAACTTGTAAAAATCATAATTAATTCATAGAAGCACATAAAATTCTGAAAATTTTACCACAGATCTATATGCATACAACCTATGCTCTGATACCATTGTTGGATTTTTAAACGCAGCGGGGCATGGAAAAACACTTTTACACACACAAAATCCAAATAAAAGCATATAAATCGTGAATAAAAATTCGAGGGATCGAATCTAACCTTTTAAAATTAATTCGGAGACAACAATCAGAGATCCTTAGCAGTTGCTCCTCAAGTGTGAAGCACTCCACCGGTATCCACCAAGAAAACGACTTTTAGGAGGAGGAGGAGGTGGAGAGAATTTGGTTTTCTAAAACTTTTGGGTTTCTGGGGTTAGAATAAAAATAGGGTCTATAATAGTGTATTTATAGGCAAAATTTTCAGCTGAATTTTTCCCATAAATATTATTATTATTATCCCATTTATTATTCTCATTAATAATTAAAACACCTTTTAATTATTAATCCTTTTTCTAAACACTTTAGAAATAATTCTCTCTCTTGATTTAATTTCCAAAAATTAAATCCTTAATTAATAATATTAAGAACTTTTCTTAATTAATTTATAATCAATTAAATCTCATTTAATCAATTATTAAATTTGCCAATTAATTATTTATTTCACAAATAAATAATTATTAGCCATTATTAATTAATTCCTCCACCATAAAATCATTCTCTTTTTATGGTGTGACCCTGTAGGTTCAATATTAAGCCGGTAGTAGAAATAAATAATAATAAAACTATTTTATCATTATTTATATAAATTCTCTAATTTATTAAATATGATTAATTAATTAATCACATTTATTCTACATCGTGAGTGATGCTTCTCAACATATCGCGACTATCCGGATAATATGAATTCACTGCTTAGAATACCAAGAACCTGTCAGTGAATAGTTACCGTACAATAAACTCCTTCTACCCTACAATGTCCCGATTAAATACAAGGCATGGATCTCGTGTCAAGCCTATCTAATTCAATCACTTTGCTTACCATTTACTATGCGTAGTTCTATGCAAATTAGAAACTCCTTTCTAATTTCATTTACTCTGGCCAGAGATTCCTGAACTAGCATAAGTGGATCAGCCTTGAACATTCGCTTCCTTCACTGGAAGGGGTAGATCCTTTATTGATCATACACTATCTTCGTGTACAAATTCCTATACCCAGAAGAGCCCTAATAATTGTCCCTGGAGACTAAGGGCTAAACCAAAGCATAGTTCAGTGTACACAAGATGACTATGATGACCTCAAGTCTAAGGATACTTGTACAACTATCACTAAGCGAACAACTGCTGACACGTGAGTGAACTCCATCAGTTATTCAGCTGGGCGAGTCATGTTCAGTGAACTTATTCCATAATAAGCACCTACATACTAGCTATAGTGTCACCACACAAATGTCTATGAGAACAGACATCCTTCATAATGAAGCAAGCATAGTATGTACCGATCTTTGCGAATTATTAATTACCAGTTAGTAATCCTATGACCAGGAACTATTTAAGTTTAGAGTTATCATCTTTTTAGGTCTCACTATTATGATCTCATCATAATCCATAAAAAGCTTTACTCTAACTATGGTATATCTTATTTAAACACTTAAATAGATAAAGCCCGTAATAAAAACAAAACAAGTCTTTTATTAGTATCAATGAAATCAAAACAGATTACATAAAAGTTATTCCTAAATCCTCATACATGATTGGACTTAGGACATATTCCTTTCAACTCATTGCACGGTCAAATAAGCATTTGAGTTGTAAATAAAAAGCACGATTCCGTAGTAAGCTCCAGAGTTCTTGTAGTGTTGTATATCACTTTGTGCCTAGAATTTTTTATTCTTTGTATAATCGTAGGATTGCCTTGAGGATAGTCTAGTCATAGTAATTGGTCTAGTTCCGAAGCATATCTGTTAAGCATTTGCACACACCACGTTTCTGGCTGTATGTCCGTTTGCATGAGTTTATTGATCTTTAGTTGTCTAACTGCATTCGTTGAGATGTAACAATTTGGTTGGTTAATTGTAGTAAGGGGGATCGTTGCATTTTCATATAGATTGCATTCATGCATATTTGTATTTGTTTTTGAGTCTGTGACGCTTGAGGACAAGCATCGATTTAAGTTTGGGGGTGTGATAAGTGGCATTTTACATCACTTAGAACATCTTAAAATGGCTTAAATTGGTGTCTTGAAATCAAGTATTTTGTGTATTTGATGCGTTTTTCTAGTGTTTATGCATTTCAGGGTATTAGTTGTATTTCGGGGGAGGAATCATCAAGAATAAGCCTTGGCATGTGTTCACCATTGCGAGAGGAAAGGAATGGGCAGATTACGGCGAAGAAGCGGAGCAAACTTGGATTTTTTCCAGTGGAGGCCTGCGCGCCTGCGCAGCTATGCTGAGCGGCCGCGCAGCAACCTGCGCGCCCGCGCAGCAACCTGCGCGCCCGCGCAGCTATGCTGAGTGGCCGCGCAAGGTCGGGGAAAAAGATAAATTATTTTAGACTTCTACTTCTGGTTGGCTTCCAACTTCTATGTAATCTGAGTTTTATGGGACTATTATATAGGTAGATTTGAGACGTTTTCGCAGAGAGTATTAAGGATATTATGTTTTAGATTGTGTTTTACGCAAGAAGCGAAGGAGATAAGGAAGAAGGCCGATTTAGCACACCGCAACGAAGAGGAAGCATATATTCTTGTGATTCTTGTTTCATTGTAACGTTGGATGCTAGTTTTCTTGCTTTGACTTATTTACTCTTGTGACGTACTCTGTTTTAATATAATTAGTTTAGTTATTATTTTCTTGTGTTTGTTTGTCATGATTTCATATGAACCCATGATGGCGATAAGAACTATTATGGGCTAATCGTGATCATGGGGTTGTAACGGATTTATTATGGAATTCTTTAGTTAATTGTTTAATACTTTAGTGTGTGATGATTGCATGATATCTAGTATTGGTTGTGCGTATTCGTCTTATGTGCGTCGCGAACATATAAGATAGGGTGTTAATCTCTGGTGAAGCGACGGTGGATCTTGAGATTTAGAACTTGCCATGCTAGCATAGGTTCATGTACGTTGAGCATGATTAGTGGGTAACTCTAACAGTTTTATTTGCCCTATGTAATCAAAAGGAATAACTTGTGCTTAATTCATTGTGTTGTCAATTTCTGTAGATATATAGGAACTCAACATAATTGATGACTATTCAACTTCTATCTTAATTGTGGATGTTTGGTAGAATGGTATTAGTACAATGAAAGTTGGCTTTTATCAGTTTTGTGTTATTCGATTAATATCATCACTGTCACATGCTAAAGGTAATAACAATGGCTATAGAAGGAAGTAATAATGAAGTTGTGATCTCATGAGTGTTTTATTATTGATAAATTGAAGTGTTAGTTAAGTGGTTAATTAAGTAGTTAATTATAGTTAATATTTAATCAACAATTTTAAGTGTTATTATCTTAACATTGAGAAGTAATCATACATTGGTGAGTGAGTTTAATTAGACAATAATTTAGTCTGAGTGTCTGAGGGAACGAACTAGAAAGTATTCTATATTACTTGCGAACGCGTATACTTGCGTGAATATTAGCGTGTGTTTTCGCCCTAACAATCTCCCCAGGACTAATAAACCTGGATGCATCTGCGGATACTGGATCTGACATAGGTGCAGATCAGTAACTTGTTGACAATAATTCAGATATTACCTGATGAGTCACAAGGAAATGTCTTCACAGACATTAGAAGGAAACTTTCATCTTTATGCTAAATTCTTTGGATCATTTTTTACCTTCCCAGAGTTTAAATCTGGAACCCTAAAAGGGAAACTAGGAACTTGTAGATTATGACTCAGATTCATCTGGCGAGTCTAACAAGGATGGGGATTTGCGAACTCCCATTGTACTACATGTGAGCTCCTTAAGGATGGCTAAGGTGATCTTCCTTGTAGGTACAACTGGATTTTGGAGCTATGGGAGGAGCGATACACTAATGGAGAGAAGAGTGAAACACATGTGAGGTACACAAAATAGAATCACACACTCACAGTAAGGAAGAAAGACAAAAACCATATCCCATTCCCTATCCCTAAACATGGTTCTTGATACTTCGGGTCTAGAATTTGTTTATGATTGGAACCTAACTCTTAGGGACCTAACAATTACAGATTGGATTAGAATACTCCGGGACCTAACAAGTTGGGAGCTGACAATTGGTAACAATTGGTGATCTCACATTGGGGAGGTATAAGGAGACGGGAAGATTGGTGAACATGATGATCAACAGTGAAGTCATTCTTGCAGCATTTAACAGGACATGGTTGATCAGACTCTGACTTGTTATTTCTTTTCCAACCAAGTAACATATGAGAACTCCTTCAGATAACATCATACATTCCTTCTCTAAGGGGGAGATAAAAGCTTATATAATAGTTTGGAGGATTCCTCAAGTAAGGGGGAGAAATAGCAGGGAGGAAGAAAAAGGTAAAGCCATGTACACTACACCACACCATTGTTGTTTGTAACTACGGATCCTGTTGTACAGGAGAGGTGGTAAACACAAGGTGATTTCCTAGTGATCAGAAGAAGTGGTTTGGTTCATCACTATTCTTCATAAGAGGAGAAGCTGTATTCCAAAAGGGGAGTTCAATTGGTTTTTTTATCTACGGATCCTATTGTACGGGAGAGGTGGTAAACGAAGGTGATCTCCTTTAAGTAGTTGATTTTCATAGGGGAGAAGCAAGAGATATATGTGCTTCTCAACAGGAAATGTGGTTGTACAAAAGAAGCTGCTAATGATTACTTCAAGACTGAAAAGTATTATCTGGAAGAGATTTGAAGAACCAAGGAAATGAAGATGAAACTACTTCAAGATCTGTTCAGTGCTAGATGAACAAGCATCTTTCATTTCAGTTACTCAAGAAATCTTGAAATGCAGTATTTGATCAAGAAAACGTGTAGCATTATTTACAAGTCCCGGTACTTTACTTGTTCTAGTTTTTAGGTGAGTTATCCTCTCTATTTAATTTGTTTGTTAGGTTTAACAATCAAATAAGGGGAGATTGTTGGTGAGACTGCATAGCTGTATGAACAGTTACGTGATAACTCAACACGAGAACAACACTAGAACATGACAGGTTTATAATACTACGTCTACACAAGAAATCAGAAGAAATGATGACAAGGCAAATACAAAGAATCAAAAGATTAGAAGAAAGCTTGAAGTCTGTTTACAGGTCACTGAAAGAAGCTCATTAATATGTTCATGCCTCAGTGAAGAATAAAGGTTAAAGACTTTCAAGGTTTCAGAAATGTAAAAAAATCAGTGTATAAGTGCTACCAGAAGATTTCAGTGTATTGGCATTGATTGAAGATAGATAGTGTATGAAGCATAGGAATCTGAAGAATTGAAGACATGGTATAGACAGAGGTTAAAGAAGACAACTACAGTCTTGAAGTAATACTCACTGGCAGGAGTTCATTTATATGTTCAAGCATCGGTGAAGAATAGTGAATTAAGTATTCAAGATTGTAGTAGTAATGAGGACGTTGTCTAAAGTACCAGAAAGTATTCCAGTGAAAGTACAGTTGTTTATTGACAGTCAATGTCTGAAGCGATAAAGTTGTTGCAAGCTTAACAATTTAATCAAGGCCATAATACGAAGACCCGAATCGGGGTTAGTTGTCTGTGAACCAGACCAGTTGCACTAAGCATCAACAGCTCGTGAAAGGAATCTGGGTATTATTATTAGAAGAATTGTTACGTTGAGGAACGTACTGGGATTGAACGTTTATCTGTTAAAGTACGAGAAGAGTTGCGCGGGGTATACAGCTAAACAGCTCAGCGACTGGTGAAGATCAAAGTTTAATTATTAAATTAAATAAATTTGTTTAGTGGACTTTAATATAATTTATTTAATAAACTTAAAATGATTTATCTTATAAAGTTTAAATAAGTTTATTTTATAAATCTAAATTAGTTTATTTATATAAGTTAATTTTAAAATTAATTTAATTACAATTTAAACTTAAAAGGAAAAGAAACAAAAAAAAAGAAAAAAAGGTGAAAAGAAAAAGAAAAAGAAAATACAACAAGAAAAGAAAAAGAAAACAAAAGGAAAAAAAAGAAAAAAAGAAAATAAAAAGAATAAAATAATAAACAAACAAACATTTGTTTGGTTTTTGGTTTATAAAAGAGTACATAAATATGTACCTGTGAATGCATGGTCGCCACAGGATCTTCCCCCCTGGTCACCACAGATGTGTGGTGTCTATTTTGTTTAAGTATTGTACTTGTACTCGTCGGCACATGCATGCAAAATAAACTAAGTAACAAGAGCTCACCCTGTATCCCTTGGTCGCCTTAGAGGAGTTATAGTTGATCGCCACAGAGCTCTCTTCCCTCCTCAGGCACACATCATTGGATATTAAGTCTACACAACAACAAATCAGATCAATTAATTGAAAGTGTTTTGTTCATCTTCTTCTCTCCTAAAACGAGCTGAAGATTGCAGCAAAGATTTACAGAGAAACTCAAGCTTTTTGTATATCCGTTTAACTTCTCACCGGAGTAACGTTATAATGCCCGATTTAATTCTTGTATATTCTTAGGGGCATCATAATCGTTATCCGTTAATTAAATCCTTAGACAAACAGAAGCTAGATCATTGTATATGATTTGATTTGTAAATCTTTGTAGGAGCTAGAAACTTTGTTGTTCTTAGATTGTAGGCGGTTAATTTATTTATCGAAGTGTAGCAACACCCCTCGAGGATTTATATACGAAAATATATTTCTCTGAATATCTTGTTTTCCTTGTTTTTATCATTACAAATACTATTCCTCTCAAGAACACGGAACCACTAACCGAGCACTAAATCTATATCCGCTAAAGATTCGAAAGAATTTTTAATTTAGTGATTATCGTATTCAACCCCCCTTCTACGATAATTCCGGACCTAACAATTGGTATAAGAGCTGACTGATTGATACACAAATCAGGATCCTTAAAAATAATTCATTTTATTAATTTTTCATTTACATAAATTTATTTTGTAAATTTGATTTGAAAAATTTATTTATAAATTTAATTTAAATAAGTTTATTATATGAACTTAATTTAAATAAATTTATTTTATAAATTTAACTAAATTAATTTTATAAATTTAACTAAATTAATTTACTACTTAAATTTTAGTAAATAAAAGTTTTTAATTTGAATTTTTTTTATTTATGGCTGCCTGTTCTTAGTTTATTTGCTGCCAGTTCAGATGTATACACAATCTATTGCTTCAGGGATGTACAATTAAATAGTGGCTTGGTTTAATAACTCTACACAAGGAAATAAAAATGGCGGCCCTGCTTGTTTTATACATGCGCGGGAAATTAAACAAAGCATGCGAGACCCACCTGGAAGAAGTACGAATTTAGCAAATATAGGAAATTAGATTGCTTTGCTTCGGTAAATGGCAGCCTTAAACGCAACACAAACACGTCTCCTCGCTGTCTAGTGCATACTTCGCCACAAAGCAGGAATTCTTGTAGTCGCCCTTGTCGCCACAGCCGGGTTTATTTAATAACTCGTGAGCTTAGTGTAGAGTGCAAATAGAACAGCATGGTGTCGCCACACAAATTTCTTTTCCAATTGAAAGTCGGCGCACAGATGCAAAGTAGTCGCCATACACCTGTGGTCGCCAGAGGAGTTACTCATACATTTTTGTTGCCCTAATTTTTCTTTTTTGAATTATTTATTTTTCCATAAAATTTAAAATTCTTAAATTTAAATTTTTCTTAAATAAAAATTTATATTTTATTTAATTTTTAAGAAAATTCGAAATTATTGAAAATTAGATTTTATGTAAATATTTATTTTTGATAAAATTTATTTTCTAAGAAAATTAAAAATATTGGAAATTTAAATTTCTCTTAAATATTAAATTATGGGTAGTCAAAGAATTGGTAGACTCAGGATCCCTCCGGGCTTTTAAAGTGGATTTTAATCTTTCGAAAAAAATGAAGACATGTGTTATTCAGACGTAGAATTTTCGAATACGGAATTTGAAGATAATGGTTTTCTTACACCGATGGAACTGATTTCAAGACATACAGATGAAAATTATGGAACTTTCTCAAAGGCTTACTCCATAGGATACCACTGGGTTTTCAGACGCAGGGAATGAATGAAATTTCTACAGGTACAATTTTTCTCGGAGATTTTAAGACAACTCTTTGATTCCAGATTATATAGTCACACGGTGGTTTGTACCAATGCTACATTTATCCAGGAATCAATGAGATCATACAGGCAGGAATTATGGAGGTCAGAGAAAATAGTGGGGACATACAGATATTTCAGTTACATGCAGTAAAATTGGAACCTCGGGACAGAATGTAGGAGTCACTGATAGTTAAATCAGAAGAAGCTCAGGTAGAAGTACTTGAGGGACTGGACGTCAGGCCTATCTATTCTGAAGCAGAGATTCTTACAAATTCAGTTCAAGAGGTGATTACAGAATGAGGTTGTGATATAAACAAGATTTGATAGCTACAGGTTTGACAAGCAATATGTATCAAGTAACTATCAGGGGTTTCGTTACAACAGAACAAGAAGCTTGACAAACAAGGATGAGTAGGGATTCGGTTGAAGAGTTGAGACAAAGGTGGAATATTTTCTTAGGAAAGCAGCCAGTCAAAACTTATAGTGCACGGGAAAGAGTTAGGATGGATCAGATGATGAGAATGATGAATATCTTGCTTTCAGATCAATCTCTGAAGATGGTCCAACTCACATATCTCAGGTTTAAATCTTGAACGTCTGCAATATCTTATTCTCAATATTCAATACACGATAAGATCTTAGTGTTTAAATGTTTAACACTCGCACAAGCATGATAACATCACACATAGATAATGCTGAACTAGTTCACTAGATTATTTTTCTGGTAACTAGGATTGATGTTTAACTTATGCATGTTACTTTAGATGATCTTAAATACGTGTTTGAATATTAGTTGAACATGATTGATTGCTTTAGTGAGATATATGTTTTGCAGCATATAAGACCTTTGTTTATGCTTATCTCCTGCATCGTATTACAATGTGATTTATTCATTCGATCTGAATTGTTTGTTAAGATGTATTGGTTTATGTTTGGATTGAGACAGCTAGATGAGATATATCAACAAGATTGACTAGATAGAATTAGTGATTTATATAATAATTCTGTTTGTTCCATATCATGCCTGCATTGCTTAATCATTATGCGTAATGTTTCTGAATGAATGCCATGTACTCCTATTTCAATGCTTGCTTATATTTATGTCATGAATGCATCTATTAGTACTTGCATTAATTGTAGAAAGCATGTTTAGGATTTCAATAGGGCAAAGACTGCTAGTCCTCCTTATGTAAGGTTGGAATCATTTTCCCCTAACCTAGAAAAAAATCTGTCAAGGGTGTTAAAATGGAGAAAATTGTTAGTCAAAAATAAGAATTAGCATGATAAGGTTGTAGCTGTTGGTATCTCTGCTTATGGTAAAATATCTAATCCATCTGGACCCAAACTGATAAGTTGGGTACCAAGAACTGTTAATCCATTTGTGAGTGCAGGACATAACATGTCAATTGATTTATATGTATTCTTGGTAATTCATACTCAAGGCATATGATCAAAGAAAGAGCCTCACAATCAAATGTGATCAACAAAATCTATTCTGTCAGTAATCTTTGGAGATGACTGTAAAGGTTTCATTACGGGACAAGCTATACAGAAAAAGGGATGTCTTCATGGATTCAACAATTGATATCACTGATAACAACTAATCATTGGAGTCACTGATAACAGTTGAAGCAACTTCCTTGCTGGAGAATCAAGGCACAAATCCTCTTATCAGACATTTTTGCATCAAAGGACAATATGTCAATTCAATGAAGGATTAGTGTCTCATCTGAAGCAGGAAGGTTGAAAAGCTTGCTCTTCTTAGAGGAAGGAAATGATATGCTCGTGGCTAGACTATCAGAAAAGGTGAAGTCAATCGTTTCTACTGTAAAGCTTCATCTGACAAAAGTTTAGCTATGGAATTAGAAGCTCTCACCCTTGAACATCAACTCAAGGAACTCTTTTGTAAAAAGGGATTAGTGAGAGGGCTACCTCATCGAAGATGATAAGTATGAGGCATGTCAGAAAGCGAAGTAAAAAACATCACATCAAAGTAAAGGTATACCTTAGTGATGGTGGTTGACTACTCTTATTAAACAAAGTTGTTGTTCGTACATTCTCAAGACATGACATCACAGATGGTGATTAATCGTATCAGAAGATCAAGCTGGAAGCAACTGTAAAAGTGATGATCTTATGGTCAGATAATGGGACTGAATTTAAGAAGCAGTTCTAATTAACATCTGTAACATCAAGAATATTTTGAGACATATTCAGGACTGGGAGCTCCGTTTCATGATGGAGTTGTACAAAGGAAGAACCAGAACTTGATTAAAGCTACAAGGGAAATATCAATCTAATCAAGACCTTCTAAATACCAAAGGGTTGGAGCAGTCAATACAGTTTGCTACAAGTAAGACCAGGCCTTGATCAGGATATATACATGAAGACCACTAATGAGTTAATGGCCAACAGAAGCAAACAATTAAATGTTTTCAGTTGTTTGGAGATCTTGACATTTGTAGCTAAGACTAGTTAGGATATTTTCCATGACTACTCAGTGGAGTCTACAACCTACAGGGTATTTATGGTTGATTAATAGAAGATTATAGAAAGTCTAAGTGCACAGTTCAACAACTTCATGCTCCAAACTGTTAAAAGATAAATTAATGGTATTGATGATTCATATCCAAGAAATGGAATGGCAGTGTATAACACATGTAACGTCTGGAAAATATTATGTAATTATTTTTATTAATAAATAATTATTCTGTGATTTTTATGTGAATCTTGGTGAATTATTTAATGATGGATAATAATATTTGAATGTTTATTTCTGATAAAAATTAGATATTTTAATTTTTAATTATCCAGAATTAAGAATAAATAATTTTGGTATTTTTATGGTAATTTTTGGATAATTATATGATTTTATAAGAATTTATAAAATTATTTATGATTATTTTTACATAATTTAAAAATTTATTTTTAGAATCAGAAATCGTCCCACTTTAACCGTTTTTGCGTTTTTACAATCCGAAACTCTTCTGAAAACTGCTTCCTAACCTAATCTGATAATTCTGAACACTTTTCCTGTTTTGACTTTTTCGATCCGGGGTACGATTTGATCTGTACGAGTCCCGACGTGAAATTTTCGATACGCTAATCATTTTACAGATCGATAAAAACCCGTATTCTCAAGAGTCGAGATATTATTACCTTATTTTCGTATAAAGTGTGTTATAAGACGCTCTATATTAATAATTATCCAAATCTGGTATTAAAATCGTATCGTCTTTATAGTTACTTAGCGGCTAAGTAACCTATTTTTGGATCCGATCTGTAAATATAATTATCGAATTATTAAATAAATAAAATACTTGATGAGTCTGTCAGCTGTGCTTTGCTTTATTACAAATTGTGTGTGATCTGTTGGGTACAAGGATTAATCGTATAGTTAATTATTGGGTTGTACGAAATGTGTTGCTTTTAAAATGATTTTATTGAATATTTATTCTTATAAATGCTAAAATTATCTTTAAAATTATTTTTGTTGTTTTATAATCTTATTTATTATTTTTAGGAAGTTAAAAAATTTAGAAATCAATATTTTACTGATTATTTATCTTTAAATGTTTTTCTGATTTTATTTATCAAATCAGTATTAAATTCAGAAATGCTTCAAAAATCATGAAAGTTTAATTTTATTAACTTTTATCGAAAATTTAAAAATTATTTCGGAAATTTTTGGATTAAATCCACCCGCAAGTTCATTCGTTAAATCATTAATTTTTGACATATTACGTATCTCAATAATTTCTTAAAAATTACGAAATTGTTATTTCATTTGACTCGGAATATCTATAAATTTAAAAACTATTTTAAACGATAATTTGAGTTATCGCTACTCACAAATTATACAGTAATATCGTTAAATATGGAATAAAAAAAACAAAACAAAAACAAAACCCTAAATTTACCCTGCACCCCCCACCTCCTTTCCCTTGCCCCCATCCCCAATCTCTCATCTCTCCTCGGTTTATCTCTCTCACCTCTCCCGAACTCTTTTCTCCCCTTCTCTTTTTTTTTCACTTCGTTTTTCTGATTGGGTGATTGCAAGTTCGGGTAATTTCCTTATGCTTTTGTTTCTTCACTGTTCGCCGCCGCCCTTCGCCGTCCCGACGAGGTGGTGGCGCGTGTGCCGCCGTCCGTGTCTGGCTTTGTGTGTGTGTATCGTGTTGAGTGTGCGTGTGTATATATGCTGTATATATATACATAGTCGTGTGCGTGTGTTGTGTTGCCGCTCTATGATTTTGCCTGATTTCTTCGTAATCCGGCCGCCCGCGCGTGGTTGCACGTGTTGGTGGTGGGATGATTTCCGTTTGCTGCTACCTGTGTTACCGTCTGATTTCCCTGTTCTTTTTCCGGCCTATTTTCCGTCTGGTGTAGTATATTTCGGTTGCTGTTGTGCGAATATTAATTTGGGATTTTTATATTTCTGTAGAAAATTTTGATTAATATTCATGAAATAAAATTCATTTTCGTACGGGGAATATTATTTTAATCGGTGGGGTCCGTGTTGGAAACCCAAATAATTCGGGTACCCGCGAATTTTACCGCCGTTGGTGATGAGCCTCGGCGAGCCGACGGTGGAAAATGATGATTGATTCTGAGTCCTAAATTATTAATAAATAAAATTAGTTTGTGAAAATTAATTTTGAAACGAAAATTGTGAATAAAAATACAAAATGCGAATAACAATAATGAATAAATGAGATTACATTGGTGTCTGGAAATTGTGAATCGTAGTTGAGGATTGTTGATGTTGTGTGATTGGCGTCGATTTGATTTCGACGGGTAGGCCGATAAATAAAGGAAACGCAGTCCGATTTTCGGGAAAATTAATTCCGAAAATACGAGAATGCAACCTGTAATTATCGGAGACGTCGAACAAGGATATATAATTAAATTTTACGAAACCTGCTTACGTGACGTGACAAGATGTTTTGTGAATAATCGATTACCCTATTTTCAAAACAATAAATATACGTGTTTTCCTGAATACCGAACCGAGTTTTGAAGATGTGAACCCTAATTGCTATGTGTATTTTAATAATACATATAAATATGAGTTGGGTTATGAAATCGCATGGGTAGAAGTGATAGTGGTATTAAGTTGAGCTTAAGCGAGACGATTATCTGAATTAGGGTA
Organism: Apium graveolens; assembly: GCF_009905375.1. NCBI lineage: Eukaryota > Viridiplantae > Streptophyta > Magnoliopsida > Apiales > Apiaceae > Apium > Apium graveolens. Next base: position 68,053,287 of record NC_133657.1, read on the forward strand.
TTTCAACCCTGTAGGTCTTAGTCGGAAGACCCGAGACGTGATGTTGGGCTAGGAATGATCTAGTGATTAATTATTAGACTCAACAAGATTCCAATCGAAGGACACGAAGGATAGGGTTGTATCCAAAATGGGATAGTGGCTTGATGAAAAGGCTGAACGTTCGAGTCGAACCAAAGTCAACTAGTAAAGCGATTAAAGCTTATTGAGGCAAGTATTCCTGAACTTTCTTTTAAAATAATGCAATTATTTCTTTGTTCCTATTCTAAATTCAGAATAGTTAAATGTTTTACATTTCGCTGCAATTACTCTAATTATGGATGATCCTTTTATTCTTGTTCCTATATTATCGATTGCTCTCTTGAGCAAATACCCATTTTTTCGAGTTATTTGCGAACCCTGAATTGGGATGTTTTTAAATTCAAAATGATTTGACATCAAAATACTCCACGGGCTGGATAATAATGATGTGTGGGATTAAGTTTTACTTAATCCTAAGGACCGGAACATGACCAGTGCCTTGAGATGGGCCGTAGAGCCTGGGGACCCAACTGGATCTATACAGGTAGGTATAGATCTGCATTATATCCTGACTGATGAGCAGTATATAGATGTGAACTTGTGTCTAGTCTAATTTGTTGTTGATCGCCATTAACGGCATTCTCTCTCGAAAGGTTTTATGATTCCAAAACCGGACAAAACCCTAATTCAGGAGATGAATCTGGGAATTGCTTGTCACTTTTGGATTAAATTAGAGGCTGGTAACAGCCAAGGTTTAGTCGCTCAACTCACCCAAACAAATAGTATTGTTTAAAAATTGTTTAAAGCTTTTGTCTGGAAATTTTCCTTTGGTATTAATGCTTGAAACTCCAATTTTATACTTGTTGGACATTTTTGGCTCACTCTTGCTTTGTAAACTCTTATTTCTTTCAGAAGCAGAAAAAGATAAAAGTGACTAGCTTTCGTTAGACAGCAGAAGTTAGAGAGATCTCCGCTGCGAAAAGATGAAGATGTGAGAAAATAAGACACGTGTATTAGCATAAAGGTATTTAAACTTGTATTCTAGTTATTGTGAGTTGTAAAAGGGTAGATTCTTGTTTCATACAATAACCTGTAAATGATCCAGATTCAAGGGGTTAATTGAATATTCTTTTATTTTATGTAAAGATTGTTTCGTGACACCAAATCTTGACCCCGGATTTGGGTTGTTACAAGTTGGCATCAGAGTTGCAGGTTATTGGTCACTGAAATAAGAATAGGTGAGAGTAGGATAAGAGTAATAGGTCATATAAGATAGGAAAGACCTTCGGTATACTCAGGTTAAGTTGAGTTGAGTGCGAATTAGGGTTAGCAGATTCAATACGGAATGGGTAAGCCAAGATTGTTGAGGGAGGTGTAAGGGGAATATCGTAAAGCTATAGGTATATTGAGTTCTCAAATCCTACAGTAATGAGGAATCGACAGATTGACGGAGACTGGGTATGTTACCCTACTTTTCATGTGGTTTTGAAGAATATTCGATCGATTCTTGTGAGAATTTGTGTAAGAGAAGCTATGATTTAACTTAGGATTAGGTAATTGGATGAGCTCCATGTCGGAGGCCACGAGTAGATGGAAGCTGAGGAAGAGCCAAAGTTGCAAGCTGCAAAGGCACCACCGTTGCGAGAGGATTCTTATCACATACCGGGCGCTGCGCGAGGAATGATGTCTACCTTACTAGGTGTAGGTAAGACTAGCAAGAAGGTGCAACCTTATTTACAAACGGAACATCGAATCACATGCATGGTTGTAAGCATAACGACAAGGACGATGACAAGAATGTCAAAGATATAACCAGATGTCAGCATTGCGGGAGAATCACGAATAAAATGGTATACAACGGTAAATGATGTTTCGTCGACTAATAAGTGCGAGCAGAATCCAAGGAAAAGTAGAAGAGGTACCAAAGTGGAGAGACCCTTATATGGGCATTCTTTTAATTAGACATTCCATTAGTGGATTATAAGAATAGTAAGTAAATTTTGAAAGAGATGTGTCCTAAGTCCAGTCATATATGATGATTTAGGAAAAACTTTTATGTAATCTGTTTTGATTTCATTGATATTAATAAAAGACTTGTTTTGGTTTTATTGCGGGCTTTATCTATTTAAGTGTTTGAATAAGATATACCATAGTTTAGAGTAAAGATTTTTATGGATTATGATGAGATCATAATAATGAGACCTAAAAGATGATAACTCTAAACTTAAATATTTCCTGGTCGTAGGATTACTAACTGGTAATCAGTAATCCGCAAAGATCGGTACATACTATGCTTGCTTCATTATGAAGGATGTCTGTTCTCATAGACATTTGTGTGGTGACACTATAGCTAGTATGTAGGTGTTTATTACAGAATAAGTTCACTGAACATGACTCACACAGCTGAACAACTGATGGAGTTCACTCACATGTCAGCAGTTGTTCACATAGTGATAGTTGTACAAGTATCCTTAGACTTGAGGTCATCATAGTCATCTTGTGTACACTGAACTATGCTTTGGTTTAGTTCTTAGTCTCCAGGGACAATTATAAGGGCTCTACTGGGTATAGGAATTTGTACACGAATATAGTGTATGATCAATAAAGGATCTACCCCTTCCAGTGAAGGAAGAGAATGTTCAATGCTGATCCACTTATGCTAGTTCAGGAATCTTTGGCCAGAGTGAATGAAATTAAAAAAGGAGTTTCTAATTTACATTAAATAGAACTAAGCATAGTGAATGGGAAAGCAAATGATTAAATAAGATAGGCTTAACACAAGTTCCATGCCTTGTATTTAATCGTGACATTGTAGGGTAGAAGGAATTGATTGTACGGTAACTACTCACTGAATAGGTTCTTGGTATTCTAAGCAGTGAATTCGTATTATCCGGATAGTCGCGATATGCTAAGAAGTATCCCTCACGATATAGAATAAATATGATTTATTTATTAATTAATCATTTTTAATGAATTAGAGAATGTATATAAATAATGATAAAATAGTTTTATTACTATTTATTTCTACTACCGGTTTAATATTGAACCTACAGGGTCACACCATAAAAGAGAATGATTTAATGGTGGAGGAATTAATTAATAATGGCTGGTAATTATTTATTTATGAAATAAATAATTAATTAGCAGATTTAATAATTGATTAAATGAGGTTTAATTAATTCTTAATATTATTAATTAAGAATTTAATTTTGGAAATTAAATCAAGTGAGAGAATTATTTTTCTAAAGTGTTTAGAAAAGGGATTAATGATTAAAAGGTGTTTTAATTATTAGTTAATTGGTTAATAAGAATAATCAATTAAAGGGTTAATAATAATAATATTTTATGGAAAATTTTCAGCTGAAAATCTTGTCTATAAATATACTATTATAAACTCTATTTGCCTCAACCCAAATAATTAACCCTAATTCTAAAGTAGAACAAGAGGGAGGCAACTAATTCTCTCAACCATTTTCCTCCTCCATCATATTGTACTCTTGGTGGATACCGGTGGAGTGCTTCACACTTGAGGAGCAGCTGCTAGGGATTTCCGTTCATCGTTCTTGGATCGCTACTAAAGACCTCCATCTTTCCATTAACGTAAAGCTTCTTAAGGTAAACATACTGAACTACGAATTAAATATTATTTTTCGCTTGGATCCTGCGGAGGGTTTCGATTTTTTTTAAGATTTAAATTTACGTTTTAATTGCGTTTATGTGCTAAAAACCCTTCAATGGCATCATAGCTACTTGTGAAAAGTTTTTAATTCGTTTATATGTTTAACTGTTTTCTATATATGAGCAGTTACATGATTCGCCATAATTTGATGTTGATATAATATGCTTATATATGTATGGTTTTGAATATATGATATTCATGTGAGTTGTATAATGATAAGATGATTATGTAATCTGTATATATACTGATATATACATAATTTATGTTTGTTCTAATTATGAGAATTATATTAGATACGGATTCTGAATTGGCTACCGCAGATTTGCTGAAATCTAGGTCTGGTGTCCGATTTACGCAAACAAATACCCTATTCCATAGGTCAACGAGCGTCTGAATAAAACTGATAGCAAAAGCTATCAACGACTCTTCTGTAAGGCGTCTGACGTCGTTTACTGCATGTAAACAGTGATTCTTGTTTTTCTAATTTGATTCTGATTTTTCTGATTTTTCTGATTTTTGTCATATATTTTTTTTATGATTAGATCATGGATAATATGATATGTTAAGATCAGATTATGTGTTTTAACATGCTTTTATGTGTTGTATGAGCATGGTGGATGATTATGGCCTTTCGACCTTAATGTAATGGTTTTGGTTTTGGTTTTAAATACGACTTGCATGTCGTCAATCTTTGTAATCATAAATCTCGAATGTAACTCGAGTTATTCTTGTAAGTTCATTAGATTAGTTTTACTTTCAATCTATGTAATGTAATTGAAGACTCAAGAAGGCTATCCAATGGAGGTGATACAAAGAAGAAGACGAGGCATACAAGAAGTCTAAACAAAGAAGAAGACTTATGTAATAAGTCATTGTATTTATTTCCATCACCTTATTAGATTGACCTTGATCTTTATCATGAGCTTGATAAAGATCACATAGGATGGGGCCATAACCAAACACATTTACTTTATTGCACTTTACATTTACTTGTTTATTTAATTTTATATATGAGATATATGCCTATGTTTACCATGCGATGATAGATTTAGGTGAACTTAAATCAATATAAGGCATGCTCTAGAAAATCTAGAATAGGAATCGTTTCTTGCCTTAACAATAATATTATGAATACAATCATGAGATTCTTGTCTTTATGAAACACGTAATTAAATATGAATTTTCAATATTGAGAGAAAGGATGATTCTGTCAAAAGCAGATTTCTATCTGTAAGAAAGGGGTATTAAGTGACGCCTCTTGACAATGCTCCCCCCGATCTGGGAATCATCTGATTATCGATTATTGATTTGAAATATTTAATTTAAAAGGAAGAATATCTTTATAATATGATTATGATTGTAACATAATATAATCCCTCTAAAATTAAATAATATCAAGTAGTAATTGGCCAATGACACAACAGGCTTGTGTCGGTCATAGCCTTCCAACATGGTAGAAAGTGGTTCTTATTTTTAAATCATTATCGTTTCGTGCTACAGCCGAGGGCTTTGATTTCGAAATAAGAAATACTTGTCTATTACATAGAGATGTGTACATTGAATTAGAATCTAAAGGTCGTTACGTGCTACAACCGTGGGCCGTTAGAGACTGATTCAATTGTACGAAATGTTGGGTTAGACTTGACTTAGAATATTGAGTTTGTCGTGCTACAACCGTCACTCAATTATTCAAGAGGCTAAAGTTTTATTAGGGAATAACATAAGATGTAATTGACAAGAGTTGTTTGCCTATTGGACATCACATGATGTTTCGTGCTACAACCGAGGTTGTGTGATGGAATGTAGGATCCCTATTCCCACTAGCATTATGAATGCTTAATTTTCACTTAGGGGTTGTATAAATTAGATAAACTAGTGGGAGCCACTTATGAATAAAGACCCGATTCATATAGTGTCTTGAAATGAAATTGAATATTTGCTAAGTGTTGTTATGTGTTCATCATTTACAGATTTACTATATTCGTTATGTCTTCTGCACTATCACTCTGGAGTATACTAGATGCTCACAAGTTGACTGGTCCTAATTTTGCTGACTGGCTTCGAAACTTAAGAATTGTTCTCAGGGTTGAGAAGTTGGAATATGTGCTTGACTCACCTAAGCCTACTGAACCTGCTAGCGATGCACATAATGATGAACATGTTGTGTATCGTAAGTAGATAGATGATATATATGTTGCTTAATGCATCATGCTAGCTTCCATGAATATTGACCTACAGAAGCAACATGAGCATATGGATGCTCACACTATCCTTATGCATCTACAAGAGTTGTATGATGTGGCAGGGAGGACAGCTCGATATGAGATATCGAAGGAACTGTTCGATTGTAGGATGTCTGAGGGATCATCTGTGAATGACCATGTACTTAAGATGATCAATTTGATTGAACGTCTTGGACAACTTGGTTTTTCCATGGATGGGGAGCTGAGCCAAGACTTGGTCTTGCAATCACTTCCGAGTTCGTTCTCGCAGTTTGTTGTGAACTTTCACATGAATAAGCTGAATGTCAGCCTGCCTGAACTCCACAACATGTTGAAGACTGCGGAATCGAATTTTCCCTCTAAGAAGAGTTCTATTCTTCTAATTGGTGAAGGTTCCAATCCTAAGAAAAGGAAGAAGAACCCTTCCAAGAAGAAGAAAGTAGGTGAGAAAAATCCGATTCCACTAAAAGCTGAAGACCCCAAGAGCAAAGCTGTTTGCTTTCACTGTAACAGGGTGGGGCACTGGAAGAGGAACTGCAAGGTTTACCTTGCAGAATTGAAGAAGAAGAAGGGTAGTGAGACTACCGCTTCTGATTCAGGTATGTTCATGATCGAAGTTAATATGTCCCTAAGTCAAATTTCTACTTGGGTATTAGATACCTCCTGTGGTTCTCATATTTACAATTCGTTGTAGAGACTAAGGAGAAGTAGAACTCTTGAAGAAGAGGAGGTGATTCGACGGATGGGAAATGGAGCAAGAGTTGCTGCTGAAGCTGTAGGATCATTTCATTTACATATGCCTACGGGCAAGACTATTGTTCTAAATAATTGTTATTTTGTTCCCTCGATTGTGAGGAATATTATTTCTATTCCATGTTAGACTTGGCTGGATTTTCGTTTGTTATTCAGAATAATAAATGTTAAATTCTTAGAGATAACGTTCTTTATGGAAGTGGTATTTTAAATAATGGTCTGTATGTATGTGACGTAGAGCATAATTGACTACAAATTGAACATACTAATAAAAGAAAAAGGGATGATGAAAATCTCACTTTCTTGTGGCACTGCGGACTTGGTTATATTAGTGAAAATAGACTGCGGATATTGCATAAGGAAGGGTTACTTGACCCCTTTGATTTTGAATCATATCCTACATGCGAGTCTTGTCTATTGAGTAAAATGACCAAATCTCCATTTAGTGGACATGGAGAGAGGGCTGCAGATTTGCTAGGATTGGTACACACAGATGTATGTGGACCAATGTCTACGTAAGCCATGGGTGGATTTTCATAATTCATTGCTTTCATAGATGATCGATCTAGATTCATATTTGTGTATTTGATGAAACACAAGTCTGAAGCCTTTGAAAAGTTCAAAGAATATAAGTATGAAGTGGAGAAACAAACCAAACATAGTATTATAACTCTTCGATCAGATCGAGGTGGTGAATACTTGAATGGAGAGTTTCTAGCTTATCTCAAAGAAAATGGTATAGTCTCCCAGTGGACTCCTCCATATACTTCATAGTTGAATGGGGTACCTGAAAGGAGAAATCGAACTTTGTTAGACATGGTTCGGTCCATGATGAGCTATGTGAATCTTCTAGTATTCCTGTGGGGTTTTGCATTGTAAACCTCAGCATATTTACTGAATAAGGTGCCTTCCAAATATGTTCCTCAAACTCCATATGAGATATGGAAAGAAAGGAAACCGAGTCTTAAACATGTTAAGATTTGGGGATGTCTAGCTTATGTCAAGAAAGTTGGCCCAGATAAGCTGGAATCTCGATCTGTAAAATGTAATTTTGTGGGATATCCTAAAGAGACTTTACAGTATTACTTTTACACCGATCATCGAGTGTTTGTCTCCAGACATACTACCTTCTTGGAAAAGCAGTTTATCCTTGAAGGAAACAGTGGGAGCAAAATTGAACTTGATGAAGTTGAAGAAGCACAAACTACTACGGATCAAGTGGAAACAGCTGTTTAGACTGAACAACCTTCTGTGGAACAGCCTATTCGTAGGTCAGGGAGAGTGTCTCGCCAACGTGAGAGGTATTATGGCCTTGTCATTGAGAATGACAATGAGTTGTCAATCATTGATGATGACGACCCTGTGACCTATAATGAGGCTATGAGTAGTGTTGACTCAGAGAAATGGCATAGTGCCATGAAATCAGAAATAGAATCTAAGTATACCAACCAAGTATGGACTCTAGTTGAGGCGCCTGAAGGTGTTAAGGCTATTGGGTGCAAGTGGGTTTACAAAAGAAAGATTGGAGCATATGGGAAGGTGGAGACCTATAAGGTCAGGCTCGTGGCAAAAGGATTCAGACAAAGGCAAGGGATTGACTTTGATGAAACTTTTTTGCCTGTAGCCCTGTTAAAATCAATTCGGATTTTGCTTGCGATTGCTGTTTACTACGACTATGAGATCTGGCAAATGGACGTGAAAACGGCCTTCCTCAATGGGAAACTTGAAGAGGAAGTGTATATGACACAGCCAGAGGGTTTTCTTTCCAAGGTAAATGAACACCTGGTGTGTAAGCTGCTGCAAACCATATATAGTTTAAAGCAAGCTTCTCGTAGATGGAACATCCGTTTTGATGAGACAATCAAAGAGTTTGGTTTTATCAAAAACATAGATGAACCATGTGTCTACAAAAAGGTAAGTGGGAGCGCGGTAACATTTCTTGTATTATATTGAAAGAGGAGACGTCAAGAGAGTTGACACACATAACAACGTAGCAGACCCACTCACAAAGCCACTTTCTCAAAGTCACTTTGATCGTCATAAAGACAAGATGGGTATTAGATACCAGTGTGATTAGCTTTAGTACTAGTGGGAGATTGAAAGAGATGTGTCCTAAGTCCAATCATATATGATGATTTAGGAATAACTTTTATGTAATCTGTTTTGATTTCATTGATATTAATAAAAGACTTGTTTTGGTTTTATTGCGGGCTTTATCTATTTAAGTGTTTAAATAAGATATACCATAGTTTAAAGTAAAGCTTTTTATGGATTATGATGAGATCATAATAATGAGACCTAAAAGATGATAACTCTAAACTTAAATATTTCCTGGTCATAGGATTACTAACTTGTAATTAGTAATCCGCAAAGATCGGTACATACTATGCTTGCTTCATTATGAAGGAAGTCTGTTCTCATAGACATTTGTATGGTGACACTATAGCTACTATGTAGGTGCTTATTATAGAATAAGTTCACTGAACATGACTCACACAGCTGAACAACTGATGGAGTTCACTCACGTGTCAGCAGTTGTTCACATAGTGATAGTTGTACAAGTATCCTTAGACTTGAGGTCATCATAGTCATCTTGTGTACACTGAACTATGCTTTGGTTTAGTTCTTAGTCTCCAGGGACAATTATAAGGGCTCAACTGGGTATACGAATTTGTACACGAAGATAGTGTATGATCAATAAAGGATCTACCCCTTCCAGTGAAGGAAGAGAATGTTCAATGCTGATCCACTTATGCTAGTTCAGGAATCTCTGGCCAGAGTAAATGAAATTAGAAAGGAGTTTCTAATTTGCATTAAATAGAACTAAGCATAGTGAATGGGAAAGCAAATGATTAAATAAGATAGGCTTGGCACAAGTTCCATGCCTTGTATTTAATCGTGACATTGCAGGGTAGAAGGAATTGATTGTACGGTTACTACCTATGAATAGGTTCTTGGTATTCTAAGCAGTGAATTCGTATTATCCGGATAGTCGCGGTATGCTGAGAAGTATCCCTCACGATGTAGAATAAATATGATTAATTTATTAATTAATCAAATTTAATGAATTATAGAATTTATATAAATAATGATAAAATAGTTTTATTATTATTTATTTCTACTACCGGCTTAATATTGAACCTACAGGGTCATACCATAAAAGAGAATGATTTAATGGTGGAAGAATTAATTAATAATGGCTGGTAATTATTTATTTGTGAAATAAATAATTAATTAGCAGATTTAATAATTGATTAAATGAGATTTAATTAATTCTTAATATTATTAATTAAGAATTTAATTTTGGAAATTAAATCAAGTGAGAGAATTATTTTTCTAAAGTATTTAGAAAAGGGATTAATGATTAAAATGTGTTTTAATTATTAGTTGATTGGTTAATAAGAATAATCAATTAAAGGGTTAATAATAATAATATTTTATGAAAAAATTTCAGCTGAAAATTTTGCCTATAAATATACTATTATAAACCCTATTTGCCTCAACCCAAATAATTAACCCTAATTCTAAAGTAGAGCAAGAGGGATGCAACTAATTCTCTCAACCCTTTTCCTCCTCCATCACATTGTACTCTTGGTGGATACCAGTGGAGTGCTTTATACTTGAGGAGCAGCTGCTAGGGATTTCCGTTCATCATTCTTGAATCGCTATTAAAGACCTTCATCTTTCCATTAACGTAAAGCTTCTTAAGGTAAACATACTGAACTACGAATTAAATATTATTTTTCGCTCGGATCCTGCGGAGGGTTTCGGTTTTTTTTTTTAAGATTTAAATTCATGTTTTCGTTGCGTTTATGTGCTAAAAACCCTTCACTTATATAGTAAGGACGACCAAACATTTGGTTTTCAAAATTTTAAAATGAGAGTTCGAAAAAGATTTTCTTAATCAACTTTGGGAAATTTTTTGCATAAAATGAATTTCACAATTTGGTTGTCGAATTACTACTTAAGTTCTTGTTATTATAAACAGAAAATGACCTAAAAGGATAATGAATCCAGACTCATTGTTGTTAGTTCGGAGGACCAAGAAAATCTATTAGCAGGAAGAAAATTTTAAAGTTTTCCGTAAAAGACGAAAGTAAACTTGGTTTAATAATATAAATAATTGAATCAACATGTTAAAATATTATTTAACTAATTCATGAAATTATTAAAATTTAATAAGATTCGTGATTCAAACGGACATAGAATGATTGAAGGAAATAGAAGAGTCTTTCAGATGATTGGAGAAGAATCGTTTTTCTATCGGCAAAGTTGGGCGTTACGTGATCAAGGATTATTCTACGAGGCATAGATGAAATCGAAAGAAATGACTATAAATTTCGTGGGAGTGCAATTATGATCGGATTGTTAAAACAATCATCGTGGAGGTAATTCCAGATGATATTCTGAAGTCGTAAGGTGACCGAAGCTGTGAATCTTTCATTCAAATACTTCCTGAGGGCATACGTAAATGAAGCGTGGACGGTGACTTACAATGTTATTCTATTACAAATACGCTAGCATATATTCTTTTTGATTCTTGAATACGTATGAGCTCTTCTGTTGATAAATCATAGGAGATGAAAACAAAAGAAAATTTCTTGTATTCCTTCTGAATTGTTTCTTTCCTCAAATTATTAATTCCTGATTGAGACAAACAGTGTTTTGGTATGACGCTTTATAGAAATGACAAAGAGTCAGGTGGGACGCCACCTAATCATGTGTTGTATGCCATATAGTATGAAAGATTGGCCATCTTGAGTACGAATATAGTTGTCTCATTCACATCTAAATCTTCACTCATTCCTCTTCCTTCAATTTATTGACTTACAGCTCCTCTCAAGCAGTTGTTGCATCGTTACTCCTTATTCAGTTTTTCAATCAAAATCATATTCACAAATTTCCTCTTGTGTAGAATCTGTTCTTTGAAGATTACAAAAGAAATGGAATATTCCCGTGTGACAGGTAGAATTACGTGTCGAAGGAAGATATGACTGCAAACCGATAAATGGTGGACATCTGCGAGCAAGAAAGAATGGATATACCAACAACGTGGACATGGAAAAGACATCAAGTCAGACAGTTGTTCTTGCTACGGGGATCTCATCAGTACGGTAGATTACGTTAACGCGATGCACTTCAAATCAGAAGATTTCGATGAGAAATGAATCGTAGGCCAATAAATAAAGGAAATGCTGCCCGATTTTCGGGATAATTAATTTCGAAAATACGGGAACGCAACCTGTAATTATCGGAGACGTCGAACAAGGATATATAATTAAATTTTACGAAACCTACTTACGTGACAAGATGTTTTGTGAATAATCGATTACCCTATTTTCAAAACAACAAATATACGTGTTTTCTGAAAATAAATACCGAACCGAGTTTTGAAGATGTGAACCCAAATTGCTATGTGTATTTTAATAATACATATAAATATGAGTTGGGTTATGAAATCGCATGGGTAGAAGTGATAGTGGTATTAAGTTGAGCTTAAGCGAAACGATGATCTGAATTAGGGTATTTCAACCCTGTAGGTCTTAGTCGGAAGACTCGAGACGTGATGTTGGGCTAGGAATGATCTAGTGATTAATTATCAGACTCAACAAGATTCTAATCGAAGGACATGAAGGATAGGTTTGTGTCCAAAATGGGATAGTAGCTTGACGAAAAAGCTGAACGTTCGAGTCGAACCAAAGTCAACTAGTAATAGCGATTAAAGCTTATTAAGGCAAGTATTCCTGAACTTTCATTTAAAATAATGCAATTATTTCTTCGTTCCTATTCTAAGTTCAGAATAGTTAAATGTTTTATATTTCGCTGCAATTACTCTGATTATGCATGATCCTTTTATTCTTGTTCCTATATTATCGATTGCTCTCTTGAGCAAATACCCATTCTTTCAGTTTATTTGCGAACCCTGAATTGGGATGTTTTTAAATTCAAAATGATTTGACATCAAAATACTCCATGGGCTGGATAATAATGATGTGTGGGATTAAGTTTTACTTAATCCTAAGGACCAGAACATGACCGGTGCCTTGAGATGGGCCATAGAGCCTGGGGACCCGACTGGATCTATACAGGTAGGTATAGATCTGCATTATATCCTGAATGATTAGGAGGATATAGATGCGAACTAGTGTCCAGTCTAATTTGTTGTTGATCGCCATTAACGACATTCTCTCTCGAAAGGTTTTATAATTCCAAAACCAGACAAAATCCTGATTCAGGAGATGAATCTGGGAATTGCTTGTCACTTTTGGATTAAATTAGAGGATGGTAACAGCCAAGGTTTAGTCGCTCAACTCACCCAAACAAATAGTATTGTCTAAAAGTTGTTTAAACCTTTTTTCCGAAAATTTTCCTTTGGTATTAATGCTTGAAACTCCAATTTTATACTTGCTAGGCATTTTTGGCTCACTCTTGCTTTGTAAACTCTTATTTCTTTCAGAAGTAGAAAAAGATAAAAGTGACTAGCTTTCGTTAGACAACAGAAGTTAGAGAGGTCTCCGCTGCGAAAAGATGAAGATGTGAGAAAATAAGACACATGCATTAGCATAAAGGTATTTAAACTTGTTTCTAGTTATTGTGAGTTGTAAAAGGGTAGATTCTTGTTTCATACCATAACCTATAAACGATCCGGATTCAAGGGGTTAATTGAATATTCTTTTATTTTATGTAAAGATTGTTTCGTGACACCAAATCTTGACCCCGGATTTGGGTTGTTACAACACAACTCATTATTTCAATGAATCCAGTCAGCAAGGGTAAGGATTTTCTGGAAATCCCAGTAACAGCTTAGGGGGAGCAAAAGAAGGATCAACTAGACAGAAACAACACCACAATAAAATCAAGAGGACACTACAAGAATATATCTGCTGAGACAAAGGGTTTGATGTCAAGTCTATTCCAAGAGTCTAGTTCTTAAGTGATCCATATGGTGGAGTAATGATTAGTAGGGCTACTGAGTGCGAATGATTATTTCTCTAGTTTTCTATCTGAAAAAGAAACTAAGAAAGGTACAGAAGCTCTGATAGATCCGGATTGATTGGATGATTGCAAAGCAAGATGAACTCAATCAGTCAGCAAGCAGATTGTAGGGAAGCTGGTATCCAAACCAAATGACAATATTGTAATTGGTACAAAGATAACCAGAAGTCAAACTGGATGACAACGACATTGTTACGAGGGACAAGGCCAAACTGGATGCTAGGCTATTATCAGGAAGCAGTATCTAACAGATAGCACCAGCAACGAGACTTGAGGATATTGCGACATATTAGGCACCTGATGCACATTACACTTGGAATTGGACTCTAATAGATGTGTACAAGTTCATTCCTGGTCGGTGAGTCAAAAGAGGAAGTCAATGTACCAGAGTTCATGGACTTTACAGTTGCAAATCTATTGGACTATGTATATCTCTTCTTCACAAGCTCACTTCAGGTTAGTATGAACTAGTATACTACTCAAGCAATCGTCAAGGACATGGTATGGCACTCTAACTGAAGTTACAAGTTTAATATAAACTAGTAGAGTCGTTATACTAATAACTCTCTTATCACTAGGCACAAACATATTTTTTTATATGTGCAATGATATAATGATAATGTAATATGTTGGTCTACTAACAAAAACTTGTGCAAGATTATTTGCTAAGTAATTGCAGAGTATGTATTGAGGAGCATGTTGGAAAGGTTGCAATTCTATTTGGAATTACTACAAGCATGCCAAAAGAACAATTATTTTAGGAGCACAAGTAAACCAAAAGAATGATGGCAATACAAGTAAGTTAAGGATCTTTTGAAGATGCAAAATTTGGAAGATTCCGAACATGTCAAGACTACTTACCAACAAGAACCACTTAAGCTTGATTAGTGCAACTTAGGTAACAATGACAAGCTATAGAGGTATGAAAAGCTCACTCTTTTACTCAAATGCTAATAGACAACATGTAATGTTCTCAAGATGCCAAAGTGCAAGGCTCCAAGTGGATCCTAGAGAATCCAATCTTATAGCTATTAACAAGATTATTAGATATCTTAAGGGACTATCAATTCTTGGAGTAAAGTACCATAAAGATATTATGCTTAACATATTTGGCTATATAGATACAGATTATGTAGGTTGTAAGAAAGACAAGAGAATCGTCTCTAAAGCTGTCAACCTAAGTGACATGAGAAGCATCTCAGGAAGCTGTCAACTTCAAGGAAGAAGATTGATTTCCTGTTATGATGAGAAACAACTTCAAATCCAACAACTCTGTGGAACACTCTATGACAAGGCGCCTTCACACCAGGTATCATTTATTTCGAGAGCATGTCTTTTAGTCAAAGAGTCACTTGCAGAAACACTTATAAAATCACTTGTTAAAGTTAATTTTCAAGACTAGTTTATTAGTGTGGGACACCATTCATTACATATTGGTTGGAAAATCCATTTGTAAGAAATTCTTAATATAAGTTCACAAGTATTAAATCTTCATATTTAAAGAACTTGTGAATTTATCAGTAATCCAGTACCTCGTACTTAGTGCTACTATCTTGATTATCATGATTACAATATCATTTACATTTGTGGTAGTTAAGTATTACAGCATTAAGTTTGAATATTATTTTAATTGATTTAAAATTACTACTGTAGACAATTCCATTTTATATCAATCTCATAATTTAAATTATGTTAAAATAATATGCAGCATAGTTATTTGTATCATGTACGAATAATTGTGGTACTTTTAGTATTAATGATATTATTTAGAATTTTTTATCTAAGTAATCAATGCTTATTTCTAAAATCACTGATATTGAAAGTTGAAGTATTTTCTAAGTCATGTGTATAAAACTCTCAATATTTTATATGCTTAGAAAGTAGTTCTAAAATTACTAATTATCTAGAGAGTGATTACCATATATATAAGTCATATATCCTATTGGTGATTATTCAAGGATAATTATACAAATATTTAAGTGCTAATATCTACCTCATAGATATTTAGTATTTATTTATTTAATATTTATTTTGGGTTGTTTGGATTATGGAATTTGAAGCAATTCAATGATTTTATTTGCTCCATAATTCAAACTAACTTAAAATAAATAAGCAGCATGATTGATTATAACTAAATCTGTCAACAGTTAATATCTAGTTATTGATTGTAACTTATGTGTTATAAGTTAAATATGAGATTTTGGTTTTAGTGAATTTAGCAATACTTTTATCTAAAGAATTCACTGAAATCAGAATATGATTGTAGCATGATTAGTTGTGTGTAAATTTTTGACTTATATCAATTAATGATATTTAGTTAAGATTTTAACTATGAACTAATTGTGAAGTATTAGTATTTATGACATTACTTAGAACTCCTCTAAGTAATCAATGCTTATCTTCAGTCACTTATACTAATATAGAAAGTGTGGAAATTTTTTCTTAAATACAACTATGGTTAAAATGTTTGATGCTTTATTATAAGTAACCATATATTGTCAAGTTAGAATAATTTTTATACTTATTTGCAAATTCCTAAACACTTTGATATTAGATAAAATACTCTATGGATCAAAGTATATAAACTTAGAATATCTTTCTAAGATTGCAAACAAGACAATGTTGGTTAATGTTGCCTTATTTATCGAACCAATATTGTTTGAGATATAACAGTTGTTAGGAGTTAACAATTGTATGATATATGAAATTGAATGCTAATGTCTATTTGATAGATAATTGGTATTTAATTCATTGATATCTTATTTTAATATTAAAATAAGATGCAACATATTTATTGGTATCTAAAGTACTTGACAAGTATCAGTCAATGAGATATTATTAATATTTTGTTGCAGATAATTGTGAGATTTTAAATTCTAGTGAATTTATATGAGTTGCTATATCTGAAAGATTCACTATAATTTGAAATCAGCAGCATAGTCAGTCTTATAAAGGATATTTATCAATAAATAATTTTGTTGATTATAATCTTATGAAGATAGATTATGGAGCTTTTAATATGAATGGGAATTGCTTAGACTTTACCCTAAGTGATCAATGCTTTTACAAAAGCTCATTCAAATTGAAAGACAGAATCTTTATTTCTCTTCTTAATACTGCTAGGTCATCAGTCTGTGTCTTATCAAATCATTTATCTTTTAGGCATAAAAACAGACTTGTGCACTCGAACAGTTTTAGGTGAAAATCAAAATTCTTTCTACAATAGTGATTTCTTAGTTCATTAAAATCTTTGTGAAATCACTATTGTACATCATTTCTCTCAAAAGATTAAATGCATGAATTTCATTCATTATAGATCTTAAGTGCATTTTATCTCTATATTGCCATATGCTATGTGATGCAGGTTCAGCCTCCAATGACATTCTTTCATTTGATAGTCATGAGGTTTAAAACCCACAACTTCTATCCCAGACTGTAAAGACAAACAAAGAAATACAACCAACCAACAGTCTCTTACCCCTAAAATAAAGTATGAATGAGCGTGAGGGAGATAGTTCCTTAGTGCACCACATAAGGAAGGTTCTGAAGTCAACCCAACAGCTCTGTCTCCTACAAAGTTGAGATATATCAAAACTGAGACAACTGCAAGCCCCCATACATCTTCTCAAAAAGATGTAATGGTTGAAAAGGCACAAAGATAGTTACTAGATTCATCCTCTCAACAGGGTGCGTCTATTGAAATTCGCCTGTCGGCCAGGGTATCCGACGTACTGTCACCACCTCAAACATAAACAATTCTTGATGCACAAGGGTAGGTTACACACACAGAGGAAGAGTTGGCGGAAATAAGAGTTTCGACCATTTTACGGCCATATTCGATTGTTCAAGGTTCTTTAATGGACCAATTGCCTTTACAGGTGTTAGGAGAGGATACTGATCCAATAGCCATATTTCAGTGGTCGGTGTCTACCTCCCCAGGACTAATAAACCTGGATGCATCTGCGGATAGTGGATCTGACATAGGTGTAGATCGGCAACTTGTTGACAATGATTCAGATATTACCTGATGAGTCACATGGAAATGTCTTCACAGACATTAGAAGGAAACTTTGATCTTTATGCTAAATTCTTTGGATCATTTTTTACCTTCCCAGAGTTCAAATCTGGAACCCTAAAAGGGAAACTAGCAACTTGTAGATTATAACTCAGATTCATCTGACGAGTCTAACAAGGATGGGGATTTGCGAACTCCCATTGCACTACCTGTGACCTCCTTAAGGATGGCTAAGGTGATCTTTCTTGCAGGTACAACTGGATTTTGGAGCTTTGAGATGAGTGATACACTTGTGAGAATGAGTGTAAACACTAGTGGAGAGAAGAGTGAAACACATGTGAGGTACAGAAAACAGAATCACACAATCACAGTGAGGAAGAAAGACAAACACCATATCCTATTCCCTATCCCTAAATATGGTTCTTGATACTTCGGGTCTCGAATCTGTCTATGATTGGAACCTAACTCTTGGGGACCTAACATTTACAGATTGGATTAGAATACTTCTGGACCTAACAAGTTGGGAGCTGACAATTGGTAATAATTGATGATCTCACATTTGGGAGGTATAAGGAGACAGGAAGATTGGTGAACATGATGATCAACAGTGAAGTCATTCTTGAAGCATTTAACGGGACATGATTAATCAGACTCTGAATTGTTATTTCTTTTCCAACCAAGTAACATATGAGAACTCCTTCAGAAAACAACATACATTCCTTCTCTAAGGGGGAGATAAAAGCTTATATAATAGTTTGGAGGATTCCTCAACTAAGGGGGAGAAATAGCAGGGAGGAAGAAAAAGGTAAAGCACATGTACACTACACCACACCATTGTTGTTTGTAACTACGGATCCTATTGTACGGGAGAGGTGGTAAACACAAGGTGATTTCCTAGTGATCAGAAGAAGTGGTTTGGTTCATCACTATTCTTCATAAGAGGAGAAGATGTTTTCCAAAAGTAGAGTACCATTGGTTTTTTATCTGCGGATCCTATTGTACGGGAGAGGTGGTAAACGAAGGTGATCTCCTTTAAGTAGTTGATTCTCATAGGGGGAGAAGCAAGAGATATATGTGCTTCTTAACAGGAAATGTGGTTGTACAAAAGAAGCTGCTAATGATTACTTCAAGGCTGAGAAGTATTATTTGGCAGAGATTTCAAGAACCAAGGAAATGAAGATGAAACTACTTGAAGATCTGTTCAGTGATAGAGGAATAAGCATCTTTCATTTCAGTTACTTAAGAAATCTGGAAATGCAGTATTTGATCCAGAAAACTAGTAGCATTATTTACAAGTCCTGGTACTTTACTTGTTCTAGTTTTTAGGTGAGTTATCCTCTCTATTTAATTTATTTGTTAGGTTTAACAATCAAATAGGGGGAGATTGTTGGTGAGACTGCATAGCTGTATGAATAGTTACGTGATAACTCAACACGAGAACAACACTAGAACATGACAGGTTTATAATACTACGTCTGCACAAGAAATCAGAAGAAATGAAGACAAGGCAAATACAAAGAATTAAAAGATTAGAAGAAAGCTTGAAGTCTGTTTACATGTCATTGAAAGAAGCTCATTAATATGTTCATGCCTCAGTAAAGAATAAAGGTTAAAGACTTTCAAGGTTTCAAAAATGTTAAAGATTCAGTGTATAAGTGCTACTAGAAGATTTCAATATATTGGCATTGATTGACGATAGATAGTGTATGAAGCATAGGAATCTGAAGAATTGAAGACATGGTATAGACAGAAGTTAAAGAAGACAACTACAGTCTTGAAGTAATACTCACTGACAGGAGTTTATTTATATGTTCAAGCGTCGGTGAAGAACATTGAATGAAGTATTCAAGATTGTAGTAGCAATGAGGACGTTGTCTAAAGTACCAGAAAGGATTCTAGTGAAAGAACAGTTGTTTATTGACAGTCAGTGTCTGAAGCGATAAATTTGTTGCAAGCTTAACAATTTAGTCAAGGCTATAATATGAAAACCTGAATCGGGGTTAGTCGGTTGTGAACCAGGCCAGTTGCACTAGGCGTCAACAGCTCGTGAAAGGATTCTGGGTATTATTTTTAGAAGAATTGTTAAGTTGAGGAACGTACTAGGATTGAACGTTTATCTGTTAAAGTACGAGAAGAGGTGCTCGGGGTATACAACTAAACAACTCAGGGGACTAGCGAAGCTCAAAGTTTAATTGTTAAATTAAATAAATTTATTTAGTGGACTTTAATATAATTTATTTAATAAACTTAAAATGATTTATCTTATAAACTTTAAATAAGTTTATTTTATAAATCTAAATTAGTTTATTTATATAAGTTATATTTAAGTTAATTTTATAAATTAATTTAATTACAATTTAAACTTAAAAAGAAAAGATACAAAAAGAAAAGAAAAAAAGGAGAAAAGAAAAAGAAAATACAAAAAGAAAAGAAAAAGAAAATAAAAAGGAAAAACAAAAAAAGAAAAAGAGAAAACGAAAAGAAAAAGAAAAAGAAAAAAAGGAAAAAGAATAAACAAACAAACGTTTATTTAGTTTTTTGTTTATAAAAGAGTACATAAACATGTACCAGTGAATGCATGGTCGCCACATGATCTTCCCCCCTGGTCGCCACTGATGTGTGGTGTCTATTTTGTTTAAGTATTGTACTTGTACTGGTCGCCACATGCATGCAAAATAAACTAAGTAACAAGAGCTTACCCTGTAGCCCTTGGTCGCCTTAAAGGAGTTATAGTTGATCGCCACAGAGCTCCCTTCTCTCCTCTGTCACACATTATTGGATATTAAGTCTACAGAGCAGCATATCGGATCAATTAATTGAAAGTGTTCTTGTTAGGAATATATGTGCATTAGTTTGATGATATGTTTAACAAAACACTTAAGTAGAAATCTAGTGTTTGTAGCCTCAACGGATAAGACCATTTTGGCTATCCGTTGATGGTGTAGCTTTACTTAGAAATAAGTCTAGTGTTGTAGCACATTTCAGTCTCTGAATTTGAGATATAATTCTTAAATGTTGAGGGAAATTATAAGTCATGTTGACTACTAGAGGATATGCAGATAGGAAGGCCAATTATAAATATTTCAAGCCTTGTAATTTTGTATAAATGAAATGGTGTCAACGGATAACTTAAAGACTTTCAACGGATGAGAAACAAAGCTTCAACGGATGTCTCTAAAGCTTCAACGGATAACATCCTTCAACGGATGAGTGCATCAACGGATAGAGCTTCAACTGCTAACACATCAACGGATAAAGCCATCAACGGATGAAGGCTTCAACGGATGTTCTGTTAAATAGCAGTTGACAAGTGGTAGTTGTACCTACAAACAGAGGCACATGGGTTGACAGAGACAACTGAGATGTGGTAGCCTATTTCAGGAACATCAGAAAAAGCAGCCGTTCTACTCTAGTATAAAGAGGCAATAGTCAACAATACACTGGAGTAAAATGGAGAAGAAACAAGTGGAGAACTTATTTTATTATTGTACTTTTTATCTTTGTCTTCACTTGTAAACTTGGTGATATATAAACCAAGCAGTAGCTAGTAATTAGATAAGAATTTTTCCAGAGCTGTTTAGAAAAATCTTGAGAGAAAAATTATCTAGTTTGTACTAGGACGCAGCTGTGATCAACTTCTTGAATCACAGATTTTCTGAAATACCATCTTTGGTGGAACAACAATCCACCAGAAAAGTTTTTAAGGTCTGTTGTGTTCTTTACATTAGTGTTTGAATATATATCTGTCTGTATTAGCTTAAAGCAATTCATACACTTGTTTATCTTAAACACTCAGCCTTTGAAACTGCTCAAAACTTGAAAAAGTTTTGAGATTTACATTCAACCCCCCTTCTGTAAATCTCATTGTTAGTCCACTAGGAATAACAATTGGTATCAGAGCAAGCTCTTGACACACAAAGAGTTTAAAGATCTTGGAAACTAACAAAGATGAGTGCACAGAAGAATCCTCTTGTTACCATTATGAATAGGAAGGATATTGGTGTAAAGATCCCAGTCCTGGAAAAGGATAACTATCATCACTGGAAAGTAAAGATGCATTTACATCTTCTTTCTCAAGATGAAAGCTACATCAACTGTATTGAAAATGGTCCTCACATCCCTCATAAAGTAGCCACAGCTGCCACTGCAACAGTTGCTGTTGGACAGTCCATTCCCAAGCCAAAAGCAGAATGGACTATTGAAGACATGGAAGAAATCCGCAAGGATAAGAGAGCCATGAACATTTTGTTTAATGGCTTAGATCAAGATATGTTTGACAATGTCATCAATTGCCAAACTGAAAAGGAAGTTTGGGATACTGTACAAATTATCTGTGAAGGAACTGAGCAGGTCAGAGAGAACAAAATGCAGCTTCTCATTCAACAGTATGAGTATTTTCATTTTGAAGAAAATGAATCTTTAAATGACACATTCAATAGATTCCAAAAGCTGTTGAATGGACTGAAGCTGTATGGTAGAGTATACCAAGTCAAGGATTCCAACTTAAAATTTCTTAGGTCTCTGCCAAAGGAATGGAAGCCCATGACTGTTTCTTTGAGAAACTCTCAAGATTATAAGAACTTCACTCTTGAAAGATTATATGGAATTTTGAAGACTTATGAACTTGAAATGGAGCAGGATGAGCTGTTGGAAAAGGGAAAGAGAAAAGGAGGAACAGTTGCTCTTGTTGCTGATAGTGAGAAGATGGAAACCAGGAATGAGGAGAAGACAATGCCAAGTCTCAAAATTGGCACAAGCAAATCAGAATCAAGCAAGGGTAAAGAGCAAGTTGCTGAGAATGAAGACAACTCCAGCCAAGATGACTCTGATGGTATTGATGAGCATCTTGCATTTCTGTCCAGGAGATTTGCAAAGATGAAATTTAGGAAAAACACTAGAGCCACTAAACCTCATAAGAACATGGTGGACAAATCCAAGTTCAAGTGTTACAATTGTGGTACAAGTGGACACTTTGCAAGTGAGTGCAGAAAGCCAACTTCTGAAAAGAAGAAATTTGACCAAGTAGATTACAAAAAGAAATATTTTGATCTGCTCAAGCAAAAGGAGAGGGCTTTCATTACTCAAGAAAAAGACTGGGCAGCTGATGGAGAAGAAGAGGATGAAGATGTGGAATATGTCAACTTGGCTCTCATGGCTGATTCTGAGGAAAATGAAGTTAGTTCATCAAGCAACCAGGTAATCACTACTGATTTAACACAGCTTACTAAAGAAGAGTGCAATGATGCTTTTAATGACATGTCTACTGAACTGTATCATTTGCGTGTGTCTCTTAAATCTCTTGCTAAAGAAAATAGTAGGATTAAAGAGAACAATTTGTTTTTAAGTGATAGAAATGCTGTGTTAGAAGATAAGTTGATTGACCTAGAGAAAACTAAGCTACATTGTATATCTGTTGAAAATGAACTAGCTGAATCTGTTAAGAAAGTAGAAATACTTTCTAATCAATTAGAGAGAGAGCAAGAGGTGATTAAAGCCTGGAAGACATCTAGGGATGTTAGTGCTCAAATTGCCAAGGTCCAAGGAATTGAATCATTCTGTGAGACTGCCTGGGATAAAAACAAAAAGAAACTGGAATTAATTGATGGGCTGTCAACGGATGTGGAATCAACGGATGATGAAAATTATCCGTTGAAGGAAGAAAAGGAGCATCCGTTGAAGGTTCCTCAATTAAAACAGGCAGATGTTTCTAAAAGTGAAAATCTAAAGAAACTCAACAAAAATTTTGGTTCAACTTCCAAGAACTTTGTCAAAGGAGAAGCAAGCATATCCAAAGATGTCAGTAAGGTGAATATAGGGCACATGACCTTAGAACAGTTAAAGAATAGGCTCAAAGTGGTTGAGGATAAAAAGGAAACTAAAAGGAAATCTAATAGAAATGGGAAGGTAGGGGTTAACAAACATAACAATTACACACCTGATAAGTATGCTCCTAGAAAAAGCTGTGTGCATTGTAGTAGTGTTAATCATCTATCTGCTAATTGCAAATCTATTAAGAAAACTCCCATTCCTGTACCCTCTTCCATGCCTAATATGTCTGCATCACCTCTGCATGCTATGCCTGTTATGTCTCAACAGAATCCTTATGCACATTTTGCAAACATGCCATATTTTAACAATCCTTATCTTGCTGCATTTGGTATGCCTCAAATGCCATACAATATGTCTATGTGGAATAACATGTTTGCACAATCCATGCCTTATCAAATTCCAAATGTGCTAAATGATTCTGTGACTAACCCTACACCTCAACCAACTACATCTAAGATCAAGGTTGACTCAAAGTTACCTAAGTCTAAAGATGCAGGAGGAATGAAGTCTAGGAGAAAGGCTAACAAGAATGGACCCAAGGAAACTTGGGTACCAAAATCAACTTGATTGATTTTATGGTGTGCAGGGAAAAAGAAGAAATCTATGGTACTTGGACAGTGGCTGTTCAAGACACATGACAGGAGATTTATCCCTTCTCACAGAGTTTAAGGAGAGAGCTGGCCCTAGAATAACCTTTGGAGATGACAGCAAAGGGTTTACTATGGGATATGGCTTGATTTCAACAAGGAATGTCATAATTGATGAAGTTGCATTAGTTGATGGTCTCAAGCACAACTTACTGAGCATCAGTCAACTATGTGATAGAGGGAATACAATTTCCTTCAATTCAGAAGCCTGTGTTATCACCAGTAAGAAAGACAACAAAGTGGTTCTAACTGGAGTTAGAAAAGGAAATGTGTACTTAGCTGACTTCAACTCTACAGATGCAGAATCTATTACTTGTCTCTTCAGCAAAGCAAGTTCAGCTGAAAGTTGGCTATGGCACAAGAAGCTATCCCATTTGAATTTCAAGATAATGAATGATCTAGTCAAAAAGGACTTAGTTAGAGGAATTCCTCTTGTTGAATTCTCAAGGGATGGTTTGTGTGATGCTTGTCAGAAAGGCAAACAAAGGAAAACATCATTCAAAAAGAAGCTTGAAACAACAATTGATGAACCATTACAGCTGCTACATATGGATTTGTTTGGACCAGTTAATGTATTGTCAATTGCAAGAAAAAGATATTGCTTGGTGATTGTAGATGATTTCTCAAAGTTTTCATGGGTCTATTTTCTTGGATCAAAGGATGAAGCAAGTGAAATCATTATCAATCACATCAGGCAAGTCAATAATCATCCTGACTTGAAGGTTAGGAATATCAGGAGTGACAATGGAACTGAGTTCAAGAATTTGACAATGAGGCTATTCTGTGAAGAAAATGGAATCATGCAAGAGTTCTCAGCTCCAAGAACACCTCAGCAAAATGGGGTAGTTGAACGAAAGAACAGATCTTTAATTGAGGCTGCCAGAACAATGCTTGAAGAATCAAAGTTACCAACATATTTATGGGCTGAAGCTGTTAATTGTGCCTGCTACACTCAGAATATTTCTTTGATCAATCAAGCTAAAGGCATGACTCCTTATCAGTTGTTCAAGAGAAGAAAACCAACTCTAAACTTTCTTCATGTCTTTGGATGTAAATGCTTTATACTGAGAAATCAATCTGACCATAAAGGGAAGTTTGATGCAAAGGCTGATGAAGGGATATTTGTTGGTTACTCAGCTGGAAAATCTTATAGGGTCTACAATCTAAGAACCAACATTATTATGGAATCTGTGCATGTTGTGTTTGATGATAAAAAGATTGATGGACTAACAGATGAGGGACATCATGAAAGACTCAAATTTGATAACATTGAGATATATTGTGATGATAGTGAAGAGGAGATTGATGGAAATGACACTTCAAAAGGGATTCAAGATATGCCCTTGGATAATGCACAAAATACTGCATCCGTTGAAAGTCAGAATTCTGCATCCGTTGAAAGAGGCAATGCAGTATCCGTTGAAAGACATAGTGCATCATCCATTGAAGTACATAATGAAGCATCCGTTGATCATAGTTCATCAACGGATAATCGATTTACATCATCAGTTGATAGAACTCCAAGTTCCCTGCAAAGGACCAACAACTCAGGGGGAGTTTCAACTGATCAACACTCTGTCTCACATCACGACAATACTGAGGCTACCTCATCTAGAGCACATCTTCCACCTCAAAGGAAATGGACCAAGAATCATACCTTTGAACTGATCATTGGTGATGCATCATCTAAAGTGCAAACAAGAAGAGATACTCAAAATGAATGTCTGTATAGTAGTTTTCTATCTCAGGAGGAACCTAAGAAAGTTGAAGAAGCCTTAATGGATCCAGATTGGATATTAGCTATGCAGGAAGAGCTGAACCAATTTGAAAGAAACAGAGTTTGGAAGCTGGTACCCAAGCCAAAGAACAAAAGTTCCATTGACACAAAATGGGTATTCAGAAACAAGATGGATGAAAATGGCATTGTCATAAGGAATAAATCCATATTGGTTGCTAAAGGCTATTCTCAACAAGAGGGAATAGATTTTGATGAAACATTTGCTCCAGTTGCAAGACTTGAAGCCATCAGAATCTTTCTAGCCTATGCAGCTAATGCCAATTTCAAAGTCTATCAGATGGATGTCAAGAGTGCATTTCTAAATGGGGAATTGGAGGAAGAAGTTAATGTAAGCCAACCTCCAGGTTTTGAAGATCAAAATTTTGCAGACCATGTGTATTATCTGTTGAAAGCACTCTATCGACTAAAGCAAGCACCTAGAGCCTGGTATGAGACTTTGTCAAAGTTCCTTCTAGATAATCATTTCACAAGAGGTACTGTTGACAAAACTCTCTTCTTTAGAAATGTTAATGGCTCTAAGATACTTGTACAAATTTATGTAGATGATATTATATTTGGATCTACAGATGATAAGCTTTGTAAAAAGTTTGCTAAATTAATGCAAAGTAAATATGAAATAAGCATGATGGGAGAGCTAACTTACTTTCTTGGGTTACAAGTTAAACAAGTTAGTGGTGGAATTTTCATTAGTCAAACTAAATATATTTATGATCTTTTAAAGAAGTTTGACTTAATGGATTGTTCACCTGTAAAAACTCCCATGGCCACTGCCACTAAGCTTGAATTAAACAAGGCTAAAAAGTCTGTGGATATTACAAGTTATAGAGGCATGGTTGGCTCACTTTTATATTTAACTGCTAGTAGACCTGATATAATGTTTTCTACATGTCTCTGTGCTAGATTTCAAGCTGACCCTAAAGAATCTCACTTAGTGGCTATTAAAAGAATTTTCAGATATCTCAAGGGGACTCCAAATCTAGGAATTTGGTACCCTAGAGAGTCTGGTTTTGATCTAATTGGCTACTCAGATGCAGATTATGTAGGTTGCAAAATAGACAGGAAAAGCACAACAGGCACCTGTCAATTTCTAGGGAACAAGCTTGTATCATGGTTCAGCAAGAAGCAGAATTCTGTTTCCACATCAACAGCTGAAGCTGAGTACATTGCAGCTGGTAGTTGTTGTGCACAAATACTATGGATGAGGAACCAGTTATTTGACTATGGTATGACTGTTGACAAAATTCCAATATTTTGTGACAACACAAGTGCCATTGCCATTACTGAAAATCCAGTGCAGCACTCAAGAACCAAGCACATTGATATCAAGTACCACTTCATTAGGGAACATGTGATGAAAGGTACAGTGGAACTTCATTTTGTTCCAAGTGAACAACAAATTGCAGACATATTTACCAAGCCACTTGATGAATCAACATTCACAAGATTGGTAAGTGAGCTAGGTATGCTTAATTACTCTTAAAATTCATGTCCTTATTGTAATTTGAATTGAAGCCTGAAATGTATTAGCTGCTAGAACAAATTTGATTTTTAACATAGATTATTCCATCAACGGATATTCCCTATCCGTTGAAAGTCAAAATTGTTCTGTCAACGGATGTTCATTATCCGTTGAAAGACATATACATTTCTGGAATTTTTTTTTATCCGTCAACGGATAAAACTGAAGTACTCTTCAACGGATGACAGTTTACTTTATCCTTTGAAATATCACATCAGTCGATTCAGGTGTTTCACAGCCGTTGATTCTATTGTCTTAACCGTTAATACTCATACATACAGCTGTATGTATTTGTTTTAAAGGTAGTTTTTAGAATACTTACAGTTTATTCTTAAACGGCTGAAATTCACTTACATATATTTATTGTTTAATCTTTTATTTATGCTTTTTAATTTGAGAAAGTATATAAGCCCTTCTGATTTTTCATTTTTACTTTACGCTTTCTTGAAATTTCAAAGCTTTTACCATTTTCTCTCTGCAAAACCATCAAGTTATTCTCTGCAATTTCTACTCACAACAATGGCACCAGTAGTAAAGATTATGTCTCAATCTGGATTCATCTATGAGAAGAACAATTTCATAGCTTTGGTAGAAAAGAATGAAGCCCACTCCGATTATCACAAAATGATGGACTTCATCAAAAACTGTAAACTTAGCTATGCAATGCTGGAAGCCCCAACGATTTACTGTGAAGTAGTTGAGGAGATTTGGACAACTGCTGAGTTCAACTCAATAGATATGACTATCTCCTTCACCCTCAAAGGTAAAAATCACTGTGTTAACTGTGATGATTTACTAGCATGTTTTAAATTACCTGAGAACAATGCCATGACACCCCACACTGATAATGATGTATCCAACATGTTAGATTCCATAGGTTATTCTCTTAACTCTGCTAGTTTAGGGAGTATTAAAAGAAAAGGCCTTAGGAAAGAATGGAGTTTTCTTGGGGATGCCTTTATAAAGGTTTTCTCTGGGAAAATTAGCAATTTTGATGCCATAACTTCATCTCTTGTTAATATGCTCTATATGCTTGTTTCTGATAGGTATTTTAATTTTAGCAACTATGTTATGCTAGAATTGGGTACTAGATTAGGTAACAAAGCTAATAGATCTAATAACATCTATTATGCTAGATTCTTTATGTTATTGGCTAACCATGTTGCTGAAGGTTTGGTCATAACCAATGAGAATAATAAACTCAAGTGCTGGGCACAAGAGAAAAGAGTTCTTGCAGATTTATTGAGAATGGATCTCAACAGTAGTGTGCCATTGGTATATTTACCAATCATGAATGCACCTCAGGTAAGTGAGGTAATTGCTTCTACAACTCCTACTTCTTCCAACCCCTCTATTTCTTTATCTTCTAGTGTGGCCATGGAATCTGTGACAATGCCCCAACAGATTCCTACCAAGGTCACCAAAACTAAACTTTCAAAATCAAAAGACAAAGAAAACCACCTCTGTTGTTTCTCAAAAGACAACAGTTGTAACATCTACCATTAACCCTGAGGGGAGTGAACAGGGTGTGAGTGGTGAGGGGAGGGGTGAACATCAAAGAAACCCCCAGGATAAGGAAGGAGAGATAAGTGCTTCCCAAGCTAGCCAAGCCACAGTTTCTCAAAAAGCTGTGGTGGTTGAAAGGGTTACTAGCATATCCCTAGCTGCATCCTCCCAAAAGGATGTAACTATTGAAAATAGTTCCCAACCAGGAACACAGAACAAACGAGGGAGGGACAATAAAGCCAAACACTCACCAATAAAAGCCTTTATTAGAAGAAAGAGAGCCAGAACCCAATCTTCTACACAGGGTGCACACACTGCACAGATACATCCATCATTATCTATGCCTTCTCAAACTCAGTTTGATGTGGCTCCAACAAATGTGGAGTCACAGACCCATTCTCTCACAATTAACACACATCAATCACCACACACTTCATCACCATCTCTAGATGTGGATATGTTATTCCCATCAATTCCTGATTCTCCCTCTTTACAACTCAGGGGGAGCCCCACTCAAATACAGGTGATCATCATCTTTTAGATGATTTGTTGGATCACCCGCAAATTCTTTCAGATGTAATTGAAGGATCTGTGTCACCAAAACTCATATCAATCTACACAGATTCAACAGTTATATCACTTTCAATTTCTACTTCTTTTCCTTCTTCAACGGATCTCACTCATCCGTTGACAAGTGGTTGTTCTTCAACGGATAAGCTTAACAGCAGTTATCCGTTGATACCATCAGTTTCACCTTCAACGGCTATTCCGCATCCGTTGATAGTCTCTACACACACAACTGAAACAATTCCAAGTGTAGAAGACTTGATTACTGTACAATCACTTCTAGGACTGAGGGAAGGGAGTGACAATTTGAGTGAGAGGCTGGGTTGCTCCCAGGCAAAAGGAGAGATTGAGAGCTCAAATATGCATGCTATTTTTTCCAGCATGGCAAAAGTAAGTGAGAGGAGTACCACCTTAGTAGGTGAAGGTGAGGGAGTGAGTTGTGTGAGCCAGAGGGAGCCCCTGATGCAAGAACATAGAGAAAATGAGAGAAAGGCAGGTACAACAGATATAAGGATGGATCCATCCATTGCTAGTGAGTCAATGATTGTGAATGATGCTGAAAAGGAAAGACAATTTCAGCAACATTACAAAGCTGTAATTGATAACATTTCCTTGGATGCTGACACTTTTACTCATTCTGTTTCAGCCTATCAATTATTGGGTGCACAGAGCAATGTGGAGGCAGAAAAGACACTACATCTAGTACATACAACAGCAT